>NC_142873.1:25111590-25414621 GCF_051225735.1 Oryctolagus cuniculus
CCCCTAAGCTGAGTCTCCTACAT
Organism: Oryctolagus cuniculus; assembly: GCF_051225735.1. Taxonomy (NCBI): domain Eukaryota; kingdom Metazoa; phylum Chordata; class Mammalia; order Lagomorpha; family Leporidae; genus Oryctolagus; species Oryctolagus cuniculus. The sequence continues at coordinate 25,111,614 of NC_142873.1, forward strand.
TCAGGCTACTGAAATCACATATTGCGTATGCCTACACTCAGGATACAGAACTCTTGGAAACTGCTTCACTCTACACCCAGGATACAGAACTCCGGGAATCTGCTCTCTCTACCCAAACGATCCAGAAAACACATAAGCTGCATCTCCTGCAGTAAAGCTACTGAAAGCCCAGCTTTTCCTTATGCTATTCCCATGCTACGGAATTCTGTAAACTGCTTCTCTCTACACCCAGGTTACAGAACTCTTGTAAACTGCTTCTCACAAGACCCAGGATAGAAAAGTACCATAAGATGTGTCTGCTACACTCAGGCTACAGATATCCCGCATATTATTTGTTGCTACTCCCATGCTGCAGAACTCTTGTAAACTGCTTTTCTCTACACATAGGATACAGAATTCTTATCAACTGCATCTCTCCACACGCAGGTTACAGAACGCCCGAAAACTGCGTATCTACAGTCACGCTAGAGAAAACCCGCATATTACATATGGCTACTCCCATGCTGCAGACCTCAAGTAAACTGCTTCTCTCTACACAGAGGATACAGAACTCCAAAATCTGCATCTCTCCATACCCAGCTTACAGAACCCCCAAAAACTGAGTATCTACAAACTACAGAAAACCCGCAAATTGCGTATTATTACTCCCACGCTACAGAACTCTGTAAAGTGCTGCTCTCTAGATCCAGGATAGAGAAATCCCCTAAGCTGCGTCTCCTACACTCCGGCTACTGAAATCACGGATTGAGTACGCCTACACTCAGGATACAGAACTCTTGGAAACTGCTTCACTCTACTCCCAGGGTACAGAACTCCGGGACACTGCATTTCTCTATCTCCATGTTACAAATGCACGTAAGCTGCATCTCCTAACTCAGACTATGGAAAACCCACATATGGCGAATGCCTACTTCCAGGCTACAGAACACTTCTGAACTGTTTCTCTGCTTTTTTTCACACATAGGATGCAGAATTCTTATCAACTGCATCTCTCTTCACACAGATTACAGAACTCGCGAAAGCTGCGTCTCCTACAGTCAAGCTACAGAAAACCCACAAAATGCGTACTGTAACTCCCACGCTACAGAACTCTGTTAACTGCTTCTCTCTACACCAGGGATACTGAATTCACATAGCCTTCATCTCTCCACACCCAGCTTACAGAACTCCGTCAGCTGCCTCTCCCACACTGATGTTATAGGAAACCCACATATTGCGTATTGCTTCTCCCATGCTACAGAACTCTGAAAAGTGCTGCTCTCTAGATTCAGGATAGAGAAATCCCCTAAGCTGCGTCTCCTACACTCCAGCTGCTGAAATCACATATTGAGTACGCCTACACTCAGGATACAGAACTCTTGGAAACTGCTTCACTCTACTCCCAGGGTACAGAACTCCGGGACACTGCATTTCTCTATCCCCTCGTTACAAATACAGGTAACTGCATCTCCTGCACTAGGCTACAGAAATCCCCCATATTGCGAAAGCCTACATCCAGGCTACAGAACACTTCTGAAATGTTTCCCTCTACCCTCGAATACAGAACTCTTGTAAACTGCTTCTCTCTACACATATGATACAGAACTCCAAAATCTGCATCTCTCCATACCCAGCTTACAGAACCCCCGAAAACTGCGTATCTACAAACTACAGAAAACCCGCAAATTACGTATTATTACTCCCACGCTACAGAACTCTGTAAAGTGCTGCTCTCTAGATCCAGGATAGAGAAATCCCCTAAGCTGAGTCTCCTACATTCAGGCTACTGAAATCACATATTGCGTATGCCTACACTCAGGATACAGAACTCTTGGAAACTGCTTCACTCTACACCCAGGATACAGAACTCCGGGAATCTGCTCTCTCTACCCAAACGATCCAGAAAACACATAAGCTGCATCTCCTGCAGTAAAGCTACTGAAAGCCCAGCTTTTCCTTATGCTATTCCCATGCTACGGAATTCTGTAAACTGCTTCTCTCTACACCCAGGTTACAGAACTCTTGTAAACTGCTTCTCACAAGACCCAGGATAGAAAAGTACCATAAGATGTGTTTGCTACACTCAGGCTACAGATATCCGGCATATTATTTGTTGCTACTCCCATGCTGCAGAACTCTTGTAAACTGCTTTTCTCTACACATAGGATACAGAACTCCAAAATCTGCATCTCTCCATACCCAGCTTACAGAACCCCCGAAAACTGCGTATCTACAAACTACAGAAAACCCGCAAATTACGTATTATTACTCCCACGCTACAGAACTCTGTAAAGTGCTGCTCTCTAGATCCAGGATAGAGAAATCCCCTAAGCTGAGTCTCCTACATTCAGGCTACTGAAATCACATATTGCGTATGCCTACACTCAGGATACAGAACTCTTGGAAACTGCTTCACTCTACACCCAGGATACAGAACTCCGGGAATCTGCTCTCTCTACCCAAACGATCCAGAAAACACATAAGCTGCATCTCCTGCAGTAAAGCTACTGAAAGCCCAGCTTTTCCTTATGCTATTCCCATGCTACGGAATTCTGTAAACTGCTTCTCTCTACACCCAGGTTACAGAACTCTTGTAAACTGCTTCTCACAAGACCCAGGATAGAAAAGTACCATAAGATGTGTCTGCTACACTCAGGCTACAGATATCCCGCATATTATTTGTTGCTACTCCCATGCTGCAGAACTCTTGTAAACTGCTTTTCTCTACACATAGGATACAGAATTCTTATCAACTGCATCTCTCCACACGCAGGTTACAGAACGCCCGAAAACTGCGTATCTACAGTCACGCTAGAGAAAACCCGCATATTACATATGGCTACTCCCATGCTGCAGACCTCAAGTAAACTGCTTCTCTCTACACAGAGGATACAGAACTCCAAAATCTGCATCTCTCCATACCCAGCTTACAGAACCCCCAAAAACTGAGTATCTACAAACTACAGAAAACCCGCAAATTGCGTATTATTACTCCCACGCTACAGAACTCTGTAAAGTGCTGCTCTCTAGATCCAGGATAGAGAAATCCCCTAAGCTGCGTCTCCTACACTCCGGCTACTGAAATCACGGATTGAGTACGCCTACACTCAGGATACAGAACTCTTGGAAACTGCTTCACTCTACTCCCAGGGTACAGAACTCCGGGACACTGCATTTCTCTATCTCCATGTTACAAATGCACGTAAGCTGCATCTCCTAACTCAGACTATGGAAAACCCACATATGGCGAATGCCTACTTCCAGGCTACAGAACACTTCTGAACTGTTTCTCTGCTTTTTTTCACACATAGGATGCAGAATTCTTATCAACTGCATCTCTCTTCACACAGATTACAGAACTCGCGAAAGCTGCGTCTCCTACAGTCAAGCTACAGAAAACCCACAAAATGCGTACTGTAACTCCCACGCTACAGAACTCTGTTAACTGCTTCTCTCTACACCAGGGATACTGAATTCACATAGCCTTCATCTCTCCACACCCAGCTTACAGAACTCCGTCAGCTGCCTCTCCCACACTGATGTTATAGGAAACCCACATATTGCGTATTGCTTCTCCCATGCTACAGAACTCTGAAAAGTGCTGCTCTCTAGATTCAGGATAGAGAAATCCCCTAAGCTGCGTCTCCTACACTCCAGCTGCTGAAATCACATATTGAGTACGCCTACACTCAGGATACAGAACTCTTGGAAACTGCTTCACTCTACTCCCAGGGTACAGAACTCCGGGACACTGCATTTCTCTATCCCCTCGTTACAAATACAGGTAACTGCATCTCCTGCACTAGGCTACAGAAATCCCCCATATTGCGAAAGCCTACATCCAGGCTACAGAACACTTCTGAAATGTTTCCCTCTACCCTCGAATACAGAACTCTTGTAAACTGCTTCTCTCTACACATATAATACAGAACTCCAAAATCTGCATCTCTCCATACCCAGCTTACAGAACCCCCGAAAACTGCGTATCTACAAACTACAGAAAACCCGCAAATTACGTATTATTACTCCCACGCTACAGAACTCTGTAAAGTGCTGCTCTCTAGATCCAGGATAGAGAAATCCCCTAAGCTGAGTCTCCTACATTCAGGCTACTGAAATCACATATTGCGTATGCCTACACTCAGGATACAGAACTCTTGGAAACTGCTTCACTCTACACCCAGGATACAGAACTCCGGGAATCTGCTCTCTCTACCCAAACGATCCAGAAAACACATAAGCTGCATCTCCTGCAGTAAAGCTACTGAAAGCCCAGCTTTTCCTTATGCTATTCCCATGCTACGGAATTCTGTAAACTGCTTCTCTCTACACCCAGGTTACAGAACTCTTGTAAACTGCTTCTCACAAGACCCAGGATAGAAAAGTACCATAAGATGTGTCTGCTACACTCAGGCTACAGATATCCCGCATATTATTTGTTGCTACTCCCATGCTGCAGAACTCTTGTAAACTGCTTTTCTCTACACATAGGATACAGAATTCTTATCAACTGCATCTCTCCACACGCAGGTTACAGAACGCCCGAAAACTGCGTATCTACAGTCACGCTAGAGAAAACCCGCATATTACATATGGCTACTCCCATGCTGCAGACCTCAAGTAAACTGCTTCTCTCTACACAGAGGATACAGAACTCCAAAATCTGCATCTCTCCATACCCAGCTTACAGAACCCCCAAAAACTGAGTATCTACAAACTACAGAAAACCCGCAAATTGCGTATTATTACTCCCACGCTACAGAACTCTGTAAAGTGCTGCTCTCTAGATCCAGGATAGAGAAATCCCCTAAGCTGCGTCTCCTACACTCCGGCTACTGAAATCACGGATTGAGTACGCCTACACTCAGGATACAGAACTCTTGGAAACTGCTTCACTCTACTCCCAGGGTACAGAACTCCGGGACACTGCATTTCTCTATCTCCATGTTACAAATGCACGTAAGCTGCATCTCCTAACTCAGACTATGGAAAACCCACATATGGCGAATGCCTACTTCCAGGCTACAGAACACTTCTGAACTGTTTCTCTGCTTTTTTTCACACACAGGATGCAGAATTCTTATCAACTGCATCTCTCTTCACACAGATTACAGAACTCGCGAAAGCTGCGTCTCCTACAGTCAAGCTACAGAAAACCCACAAAATGCGTACTGTAACTCCCACGCTACAGAACTCTGTTAACTGCTTCTCTCTACACCAGGGATACTGAATTCACATAGCCTTCATCTCTCCACACCCAGCTTACAGAACTCCGTCAGCTGCCTCTCCCACACTGATGTTATAGGAAACCCACATATTGCGTATTGCTTCTCCCATGCTACAGAACTCTGAAAAGTGCTGCTCTCTAGATTCAGGATAGAGAAATCCCCTAAGCTGCGTCTCCTACACTCCAGCTGCTGAAATCACATATTGAGTACGCCTACACTCAGGATACAGAACTCTTGGAAACTGCTTCACTCTACTCCCAGGGTACAGAACTCCGGGACACTGCATTTCTCTATCCCCTCGTTACAAATACAGGTAACTGCATCTCCTGCACTAGGCTACAGAAATCCCCCATATTGCGAAAGCCTACATCCAGGCTACAGAACACTTCTGAAATGTTTCCCTCTACCCTCGAATACAGAACTCTTGTAAACTGCTTCTCTCTACACATATGATACAGAACTCCAAAATCTGCATCTCTCCATACCCAGCTTACAGAACCCCCGAAAACTGCGTATCTACAAACTACAGAAAACCCGCAAATTACGTATTATTACTCCCACGCTACAGAACTCTGTAAAGTGCTGCTCTCTAGATCCAGGATAGAGAAATCCCCTAAGCTGAGTCTCCTACATTCAGGCTACTGAAATCACATATTGCGTATGCCTACACTCAGGATACAGAACTCTTGGAAACTGCTTCACTCTACACCCAGGATACAGAACTCCGGGAATCTGCTCTCTCTACCCAAACGATCCAGAAAACACATAAGCTGCATCTCCTGCAGTAAAGCTACTGAAAGCCCAGCTTTTCCTTATGCTATTCCCATGCTACGGAATTCTGTAAACTGCTTCTCTCTACACCCAGGTTACAGAACTCTTGTAAACTGCTTCTCACAAGACCCAGGATAGAAAAGTACCATAAGATGTGTCTGCTACACTCAGGCTACAGATATCCCGCATATTATTTGTTGCTACTCCCATGCTGCAGAACTCTTGTAAACTGCTTTTCTCTACACATAGGATACAGAATTCTTATCAACTGCATCTCTCCACACGCAGGTTACAGAACGCCCGAAAACTGCATATCTACAGTCACGCTAGAGAAAACCCGCATATTACATATGGCTACTCCCATGCTGCAGACCTCAAGTAAACTGCTTCTCTCTACACAGAGGATACAGAACTCCAAAATCTGCATCTCTCCATACCCAGCTTACAGAACCCCCAAAAACTGCGTATCTACAAACTACAGAAAACCCGCAAATTGCGTATTATTACTCCCACGCTACAGAACTCTGTAAAGTGCTGCTCTCTAGATCCAGGATAGAGAAATCCCCTAAGCTGCGTCTCCTACACTCCGGCTACTGAAATCACGGATTGAGTACGCCTACACTCAGGATACAGAACTCTTGGAAACTGCTTCACTCTACTCCCAGGGTACAGAACTCCGGGACACTGCATTTCTCTATCTCCATGTTACAAATGCACGTAAGCTGCATCTCCTAACTCAGACTATGGAAAACCCACATATGGCGAATGCCTACTTCCAGGCTACAGAACACTTCTGAACTGTTTCTCTGCTTTTTTTCACACACAGGATGCAGAATTCTTATCAACTGCATCTCTCTTCACACAGATTACAGAACTCGCGAAAGCTGCGTCTCCTACAGTCAAGCTACAGAAAACCCACAAAATGCGTACTGTAACTCCCACGCTACAGAACTCTGTTAACTGCTTCTCTCTACACCAGGGATACTGAATTCACATAGCCTTCATCTCTCCACACCCAGCTTACAGAACTCCGTCAGCTGCCTCTCCCACACTGATGTTATAGGAAACCCACATATTGCGTATTGCTTCTCCCATGCTACAGAACTCTGAAAAGTGCTGCTCTCTAGATTCAGGATAGAGAAATCCCCTAAGCTGCGTCTCCTACACTCCAGCTGCTGAAATCACATATTGAGTACGCCTACACTCAGGATACAGAACTCTTGGAAACTGCTTCACTCTACTCCCAGGGTACAGAACTCCGGGACACTGCATTTCTCTATCCCCTCGTTACAAATACAGGTAACTGCATCTCCTGCACTAGGCTACAGAAATCCCCCATATTGCGAAAGCCTACATCCAGGCTACAGAACACTTCTGAAATGTTTCCCTCTACCCTCGAATACAGAACTCTTGTAAACTGCTTCTCTCTACACATATGATACAGAACTCCAAAATCTGCATCTCTCCATACCCAGCTTACAGAACCCCCGAAAACTGCGTATCTACAAACTACAGAAAACCCGCAAATTACGTATTATTACTCCCACGCTACAGAACTCTGTAAAGTGCTGCTCTCTAGATCCAGGATAGAGAAATCCCCTAAGCTGAGTCTCCTACATTCAGGCTACTGAAATCACATATTGCGTATGCCTACACTCAGGATACAGAACTCTTGGAAACTGCTTCACTCTACACCCAGGATACAGAACTCCGGGAATCTGCTCTCTCTACCCAAACGATCCAGAAAACACATAAGCTGCATCTCCTGCAGTAAAGCTACTGAAAGCCCAGCTTTTCCTTATGCTATTCCCATGCTACGGAATTCTGTAAACTGCTTCTCTCTACACCCAGGTTACAGAACTCTTGTAAACTGCTTCTCACAAGACCCAGGATAGAAAAGTACCATAAGATGTGTCTGCTACACTCAGGCTACAGATATCCCGCATATTATTTGTTGCTACTCCCATGCTGCAGAACTCTTGTAAACTGCTTTTCTCTACACATAGGATACAGAATTCTTATCAACTGCATCTCTCCACACGCAGGTTACAGAACGCCCGAAAACTGCGTATCTACAGTCACGCTAGAGAAAACCCGCATATTACATATGGCTACTCCCATGCTGCAGACCTCAAGTAAACTGCTTCTCTCTACACAGAGGATACAGAACTCCAAAATCTGCATCTCTCCATACCCAGCTTACAGAACCCCCAAAAACTGCGTATCTACAAACTACAGAAAACCCGCAAATTGCGTATTATTACTCCCACGCTACAGAACTCTGTAAAGTGCTGCTCTCTAGATCCAGGATAGAGAAATCCCCTAAGCTGCGTCTCCTACACTCCGGCTACTGAAATCACGGATTGAGTACGCCTACACTCAGGATACAGAACTCTTGGAAACTGCTTCACTCTACTCCCAGGGTACAGAACTCCGGGACACTGCATTTCTCTATCTCCATGTTACAAATGCACGTAAGCTGCATCTCCTAACTCAGACTATGGAAAACCCACATATGGCGAATGCCTACTTCCAGGCTACAGAACACTTCTGAACTGTTTCTCTGCTTTTTTTCACACACAGGATGCAGAATTCTTATCAACTGCATCTCTCTTCACACAGATTACAGAACTCGCGAAAGCTGCGTCTCCTACAGTCAAGCTACAGAAAACCCACAAAATGCGTACTGTAACTCCCACGCTACAGAACTCTGTTAACTGCTTCTCTCTACACCAGGGATACTGAATTCACATAGCCTTCATCTCTCCACACCCAGCTTACAGAACTCCGTCAGCTGCCTCTCCCACACTGATGTTATAGGAAACCCACATATTGCGTATTGCTTCTCCCATGCTACAGAACTCTGAAAAGTGCTGCTCTCTAGATTCAGGATAGAGAAATCCCCTAAGCTGCGTCTCCTACACTCCAGCTGCTGAAATCACATATTGAGTACGCCTACACTCAGGATACAGAACTCTTGGAAACTGCTTCACTCTACTCCCAGGGTACAGAACTCCGGGACACTGCATTTCTCTATCCCCTCGTTACAAATACAGGTAACTGCATCTCCTGCACTAGGCTACAGAAATCCCCCATATTGCGAAAGCCTACATCCAGGCTACAGAACACTTCTGAAATGTTTCCCTCTACCCTCGAATACAGAACTCTTGTAAACTGCTTCTCTCTACACATATGATACAGAACTCCAAAATCTGCATCTCTCCATACCCAGCTTACAGAACCCCCGAAAACTGCGTATCTACAAACTACAGAAAACCCGCAAATTGCGTATTATTACTCCCACGCTACAGAACTCTGTAAAGTGCTGCTCTCTAGATCCAGGATAGAGAAATCCCCTAAGCTGAGTCTCCTACATTCAGGCTACTGAAATCACATATTGCGTATGCCTACACTCAGGATACAGAACTCTTGGAAACTGCTTCACTCTACACCCAGGATACAGAACTCCGGGAATCTGCTCTCTCTACCCAAACGATCCAGAAAACACATAAGCTGCATCTCCTGCAGTAAAGCTACTGAAAGCCCAGCTTTTCCTTATGCTATTCCCATGCTACGGAATTCTGTAAACTGCTTCTCTCTACACCCAGGTTACAGAACTCTTGTAAACTGCTTCTCACAAGACCCAGGATAGAAAAGTACCATAAGATGTGTTTGCTACACTCAGGCTACAGATATCCGGCATATTATTTGTTGCTACTCCCATGCTGCAGAACTCTTGTAAACTGCTTTTCTCTACACATAGGATACAGAACTCCAAAATCTGCATCTCTCCATACCCAGCTTACAGAACCCCCGAAAACTGCGTATCTACAAACTACAGAAAACCCGCAAATTACGTATTATTACTCCCACGCTACAGAACTCTGTAAAGTGCTGCTCTCTAGATCCAGGATAGAGAAATCCCCTAAGCTGAGTCTCCTACATTCAGGCTACTGAAATCACATATTGCGTATGCCTACACTCAGGATACAGAACTCTTGGAAACTGCTTCACTCTACACCCAGGATACAGAACTCCGGGAATCTGCTCTCTCTACCCAAACGATCCAGAAAACACATAAGCTGCATCTCCTGCAGTAAAGCTACTGAAAGCCCAGCTTTTCCTTATGCTATTCCCATGCTACGGAATTCTGTAAACTGCTTCTCTCTACACCCAGGTTACAGAACTCTTGTAAACTGCTTCTCACAAGACCCAGGATAGAAAAGTACCATAAGATGTGTCTGCTACACTCAGGCTACAGATATCCCGCATATTATTTGTTGCTACTCCCATGCTGCAGAACTCTTGTAAACTGCTTTTCTCTACACATAGGATACAGAATTCTTATCAACTGCATCTCTCCACACGCAGGTTACAGAACGCCCGAAAACTGCGTATCTACAGTCACGCTAGAGAAAACCCGCATATTACATATGGCTACTCCCATGCTGCAGACCTCAAGTAAACTGCTTCTCTCTACACAGAGGATACAGAACTCCAAAATCTGCATCTCTCCATACCCAGCTTACAGAACCCCCAAAAACTGAGTATCTACAAACTACAGAAAACCCGCAAATTGCGTATTATTACTCCCACGCTACAGAACTCTGTAAAGTGCTGCTCTCTAGATCCAGGATAGAGAAATCCCCTAAGCTGCGTCTCCTACACTCCGGCTACTGAAATCACGGATTGAGTACGCCTACACTCAGGATACAGAACTCTTGGAAACTGCTTCACTCTACTCCCAGGGTACAGAACTCCGGGACACTGCATTTCTCTATCTCCATGTTACAAATGCACGTAAGCTGCATCTCCTAACTCAGACTATGGAAAACCCACATATGGCGAATGCCTACTTCCAGGCTACAGAACACTTCTGAACTGTTTCTCTGCTTTTTTTCACACACAGGATGCAGAATTCTTATCAACTGCATCTCTCTTCACACAGATTACAGAACTCGCGAAAGCTGCGTCTCCTACAGTCAAGCTACAGAAAACCCACAAAATGCGTACTGTAACTCCCACGCTACAGAACTCTGTTAACTGCTTCTCTCTACACCAGGGATACTGAATTCACATAGCCTTCATCTCTCCACACCCAGCTTACAGAACTCCGTCAGCTGCCTCTCCCACACTGATGTTATAGGAAACCCACATATTGCGTATTGCTTCTCCCATGCTACAGAACTCTGAAAAGTGCTGCTCTCTAGATTCAGGATAGAGAAATCCCCTAAGCTGCGTCTCCTACACTCCAGCTGCTGAAATCACATATTGAGTACGCCTACACTCAGGATACAGAACTCTTGGAAACTGCTTCACTCTACTCCCAGGGTACAGAACTCCGGGACACTGCATTTCTCTATCCCCTCGTTACAAATACAGGTAACTGCATCTCCTGCACTAGGCTACAGAAATCCCCCATATTGCGAAAGCCTACATCCAGGCTACAGAACACTTCTGAAATGTTTCCCTCTACCCTCGAATACAGAACTCTTGTAAACTGCTTCTCTCTACACATATGATACAGAACTCCAAAATCTGCATCTCTCCATACCCAGCTTACAGAACCCCCGAAAACTGCGTATCTACAAACTACAGAAAACCCGCAAATTACGTATTATTACTCCCACGCTACAGAACTCTGTAAAGTGCTGCTCTCTAGATCCAGGATAGAGAAATCCCCTAAGCTGAGTCTCCTACATTCAGGCTACTGAAATCACATATTGCGTATGCCTACACTCAGGATACAGAACTCTTGGAAACTGCTTCACTCTACACCCAGGATACAGAACTCCGGGAATCTGCTCTCTCTACCCAAACGATCCAGAAAACACATAAGCTGCATCTCCTGCAGTAAAGCTACTGAAAGCCCAGCTTTTCCTTATGCTATTCCCATGCTACGGAATTCTGTAAACTGCTTCTCTCTACACCCAGGTTACAGAACTCTTGTAAACTGCTTCTCACAAGACCCAGGATAGAAAAGTACCATAAGATGTGTCTGCTACACTCAGGCTACAGATATCCCGCATATTATTTGTTGCTACTCCCATGCTGCAGAACTCTTGTAAACTGCTTTTCTCTACACATAGGATACAGAATTCTTATCAACTGCATCTCTCCACACGCAGGTTACAGAACGCCCGAAAACTGCGTATCTACAGTCACGCTAGAGAAAACCCGCATATTACATATGGCTACTCCCATGCTGCAGACCTCAAGTAAACTGCTTCTCTCTACACAGAGGATACAGAACTCCAAAATCTGCATCTCTCCATACCCAGCTTACAGAACCCCCAAAAACTGCGTATCTACAAACTACAGAAAACCCGCAAATTGCGTATTATTACTCCCACGCTACAGAACTCTGTAAAGTGCTGCTCTCTAGATCCAGGATAGAGAAATCCCCTAAGCTGCGTCTCCTACACTCCGGCTACTGAAATCACGGATTGAGTACGCCTACACTCAGGATACAGAACTCTTGGAAACTGCTTCACTCTACTCCCAGGGTACAGAACTCCGGGACACTGCATTTCTCTATCTCCATGTTACAAATGCACGTAAGCTGCATCTCCTAACTCAGACTATGGAAAACCCACATATGGCGAATGCCTACTTCCAGGCTACAGAACACTTCTGAACTGTTTCTCTGCTTTTTTTCACACACAGGATGCAGAATTCTTATCAACTGCATCTCTCTTCACACAGATTACAGAACTCGCGAAAGCTGCGTCTCCTACAGTCAAGCTACAGAAAACCCACAAAATGCGTACTGTAACTCCCACGCTACAGAACTCTGTTAACTGCTTCTCTCTACACCAGGGATACTGAATTCACATAGCCTTCATCTCTCCACACCCAGCTTACAGAACTCCGTCAGCTGCCTCTCCCACACTGATGTTATAGGAAACCCACATATTGCGTATTGCTTCTCCCATGCTACAGAACTCTGAAAAGTGCTGCTCTCTAGATTCAGGATAGAGAAATCCCCTAAGCTGCGTCTCCTACACTCCAGCTGCTGAAATCACATATTGAGTACGCCTACACTCAGGATACAGAACTCTTGGAAACTGCTTCACTCTACTCCCAGGGTACAGAACTCCGGGACACTGCATTTCTCTATCCCCTCGTTACAAATACAGGTAACTGCATCTCCTGCACTAGGCTACAGAAATCCCCCATATTGCGAAAGCCTACATCCAGGCTACAGAACACTTCTGAAATGTTTCCCTCTACCCTCGAATACAGAACTCTTGTAAACTGCTTCTCTCTACACATATGATACAGAACTCCAAAATCTGCATCTCTCCATACCCAGCTTACAGAACCCCCGAAAACTGCGTATCTACAAACTACAGAAAACCCGCAAATTACGTATTATTACTCCCACGCTACAGAACTCTGTAAAGTGCTGCTCTCTAGATCCAGGATAGAGAAATCCCCTAAGCTGAGTCTCCTACATTCAGGCTACTGAAATCACATATTGCGTATGCCTACACTCAGGATACAGAACTCTTGGAAACTGCTTCACTCTACACCCAGGATACAGAACTCCGGGAATCTGCTCTCTCTACCCAAACGATCCAGAAAACACATAAGCTGCATCTCCTGCAGTAAAGCTACTGAAAGCCCAGCTTTTCCTTATGCTATTCCCATGCTACGGAATTCTGTAAACTGCTTCTCTCTACACCCAGGTTACAGAACTCTTGTAAACTGCTTCTCACAAGACCCAGGATAGAAAAGTACCATAAGATGTGTCTGCTACACTCAGGCTACAGATATCCCGCATATTATTTGTTGCTACTCCCATGCTGCAGAACTCTTGTAAACTGCTTTTCTCTACACATAGGATACAGAATTCTTATCAACTGCATCTCTCCACACGCAGGTTACAGAACGCCCGAAAACTGCGTATCTACAGTCACGCTAGAGAAAACCCGCATATTACATATGGCTACTCCCATGCTGCAGACCTCAAGTAAACTGCTTCTCTCTACACAGAGGATACAGAACTCCAAAATCTGCATCTCTCCATACCCAGCTTACAGAACCCCCAAAAACTGAGTATCTACAAACTACAGAAAACCCGCAAATTGCGTATTATTACTCCCACGCTACAGAACTCTGTAAAGTGCTGCTCTCTAGATCCAGGATAGAGAAATCCCCTAAGCTGCGTCTCCTACACTCCGGCTACTGAAATCACGGATTGAGTACGCCTACACTCAGGATACAGAACTCTTGGAAACTGCTTCACTCTACTCCCAGGGTACAGAACTCCGGGACACTGCATTTCTCTATCTCCATGTTACAAATGCACGTAAGCTGCATCTCCTAACTCAGACTATGGAAAACCCACATATGGCGAATGCCTACTTCCAGGCTACAGAACACTTCTGAACTGTTTCTCTGCTTTTTTTCACACACAGGATGCAGAATTCTTATCAACTGCATCTCTCTTCACACAGATTACAGAACTCGCGAAAGCTGCGTCTCCTACAGTCAAGCTACAGAAAACCCACAAAATGCGTACTGTAACTCCCACGCTACAGAACTCTGTTAACTGCTTCTCTCTACACCAGGGATACTGAATTCACATAGCCTTCATCTCTCCACACCCAGCTTACAGAACTCCGTCAGCTGCCTCTCCCACACTGATGTTATAGGAAACCCACATATTGCGTATTGCTTCTCCCATGCTACAGAACTCTGAAAAGTGCTGCTCTCTAGATTCAGGATAGAGAAATCCCCTAAGCTGCGTCTCCTACACTCCAGCTGCTGAAATCACATATTGAGTACGCCTACACTCAGGATACAGAACTCTTGGAAACTGCTTCACTCTACTCCCAGGGTACAGAACTCCGGGACACTGCATTTCTCTATCCCCTCGTTACAAATACAGGTAACTGCATCTCCTGCACTAGGCTACAGAAATCCCCCATATTGCGAAAGCCTACATCCAGGCTACAGAACACTTCTGAAATGTTTCCCTCTACCCTCGAATACAGAACTCTTGTAAACTGCTTCTCTCTACACATATGATACAGAACTCCAAAATCTGCATCTCTCCATACCCAGCTTACAGAACCCCCGAAAACTGCGTATCTACAAACTACAGAAAACCCGCAAATTACGTATTATTACTCCCACGCTACAGAACTCTGTAAAGTGCTGCTCTCTAGATCCAGGATAGAGAAATCCCCTAAGCTGAGTCTCCTACATTCAGGCTACTGAAATCACATATTGCGTATGCCTACACTCAGGATACAGAACTCTTGGAAACTGCTTCACTCTACACCCAGGATACAGAACTCCGGGAATCTGCTCTCTCTACCCAAACGATCCAGAAAACACATAAGCTGCATCTCCTGCAGTAAAGCTACTGAAAGCCCAGCTTTTCCTTATGCTATTCCCATGCTACGGAATTCTGTAAACTGCTTCTCTCTACACCCAGGTTACAGAACTCTTGTAAACTGCTTCTCACAAGACCCAGGATAGAAAAGTACCATAAGATGTGTCTGCTACACTCAGGCTACAGATATCCCGCATATTATTTGTTGCTACTCCCATGCTGCAGAACTCTTGTAAACTGCTTTTCTCTACACATAGGATACAGAATTCTTATCAACTGCATCTCTCCACACGCAGGTTACAGAACGCCCGAAAACTGCGTATCTACAGTCACGCTAGAGAAAACCCGCATATTACATATGGCTACTCCCATGCTGCAGACCTCAAGTAAACTGCTTCTCTCTACACAGAGGATACAGAACTCCAAAATCTGCATCTCTCCATACCCAGCTTACAGAACCCCCAAAAACTGCGTATCTACAAACTACAGAAAACCCGCAAATTGCGTATTATTACTCCCACGCTACAGAACTCTGTAAAGTGCTGCTCTCTAGATCCAGGATAGAGAAATCCCCTAAGCTGCGTCTCCTACACTCCGGCTACTGAAATCACGGATTGAGTACGCCTACACTCAGGATACAGAACTCTTGGAAACTGCTTCACTCTACTCCCAGGGTACAGAACTCCGGGACACTGCATTTCTCTATCTCCATGTTACAAATGCACGTAAGCTGCATCTCCTAACTCAGACTATGGAAAACCCACATATGGCGAATGCCTACTTCCAGGCTACAGAACACTTCTGAACTGTTTCTCTGCTTTTTTTCACACACAGGATGCAGAATTCTTATCAACTGCATCTCTCTTCACACAGATTACAGAACTCGCGAAAGCTGCGTCTCCTACAGTCAAGCTACAGAAAACCCACAAAATGCGTACTGTAACTCCCACGCTACAGAACTCTGTTAACTGCTTCTCTCTACACCAGGGATACTGAATTCACATAGCCTTCATCTCTCCACACCCAGCTTACAGAACTCCGTCAGCTGCCTCTCCCACACTGATGTTATAGGAAACCCACATATTGCGTATTGCTTCTCCCATGCTACAGAACTCTGAAAAGTGCTGCTCTCTAGATTCAGGATAGAGAAATCCCCTAAGCTGCGTCTCCTACACTCCAGCTGCTGAAATCACATATTGAGTACGCCTACACTCAGGATACAGAACTCTTGGAAACTGCTTCACTCTACTCCCAGGGTACAGAACTCCGGGACACTGCATTTCTCTATCCCCTCGTTACAAATACAGGTAACTGCATCTCCTGCACTAGGCTACAGAAATCCCCCATATTGCGAAAGCCTACATCCAGGCTACAGAACACTTCTGAAATGTTTCCCTCTACCCTCGAATACAGAACTCTTGTAAACTGCTTCTCTCTACACATATGATACAGAACTCCAAAATCTGCATCTCTCCATACCCAGCTTACAGAACCCCCGAAAACTGCGTATCTACAAACTACAGAAAACCCGCAAATTACGTATTATTACTCCCACGCTACAGAACTCTGTAAAGTGCTGCTCTCTAGATCCAGGATAGAGAAATCCCCTAAGCTGAGTCTCCTACATTCAGGCTACTGAAATCACATATTGCGTATGCCTACACTCAGGATACAGAACTCTTGGAAACTGCTTCACTCTACACCCAGGATACAGAACTCCGGGAATCTGCTCTCTCTACCCAAACGATCCAGAAAACACATAAGCTGCATCTCCTGCAGTAAAGCTACTGAAAGCCCAGCTTTTCCTTATGCTATTCCCATGCTACGGAATTCTGTAAACTGCTTCTCTCTACACCCAGGTTACAGAACTCTTGTAAACTGCTTCTCACAAGACCCAGGATAGAAAAGTACCATAAGATGTGTTTGCTACACTCAGGCTACAGATATCCGGCATATTATTTGTTGCTACTCCCATGCTGCAGAACTCTTGTAAACTGCTTTTCTCTACACATAGGATACAGAATTCTTATCAACTGCATCTCTCCACACGCAGGTTACAGAACGCCCGAAAACTGCGTATCTACAGTCACGCTAGAGAAAACCCGCATATTACATATGGCTACTCCCATGCTGCAGACCTCAAGTAAACTGCTTCTCTCTACACAGAGGATACAGAACTCCAAAATCTGCATCTCTCCATACCCAGCTTACAGAACCCCCAAAAACTGAGTATCTACAAACTACAGAAAACCCGCAAATTGCGTATTATTACTCCCACGCTACAGAACTCTGTAAAGTGCTGCTCTCTAGATCCAGGATAGAGAAATCCCCTAAGCTGCGTCTCCTACACTCCGGCTACTGAAATCACGGATTGAGTACGCCTACACTCAGGATACAGAACTCTTGGAAACTGCTTCACTCTACTCCCAGGGTACAGAACTCCGGGACACTGCATTTCTCTATCTCCATGTTACAAATGCACGTAAGCTGCATCTCCTAACTCAGACTATGGAAAACCCACATATGGCGAATGCCTACTTCCAGGCTACAGAACACTTCTGAACTGTTTCTCTGCTTTTTTTCACACATAGGATGCAGAATTCTTATCAACTGCATCTCTCTTCACACAGATTACAGAACTCGCGAAAGCTGCGTCTCCTACAGTCAAGCTACAGAAAACCCACAAAATGCGTACTGTAACTCCCACGCTACAGAACTCTGTTAACTGCTTCTCTCTACACCAGGGATACTGAATTCACATAGCCTTCATCTCTCCACACCCAGCTTACAGAACTCCGTCAGCTGCCTCTCCCACACTGATGTTATAGGAAACCCACATATTGCGTATTGCTTCTCCCATGCTACAGAACTCTGAAAAGTGCTGCTCTCTAGATTCAGGATAGAGAAATCCCCTAAGCTGCGTCTCCTACACTCCAGCTGCTGAAATCACATATTGAGTACGCCTACACTCAGGATACAGAACTCTTGGAAACTGCTTCACTCTACTCCCAGGGTACAGAACTCCGGGACACTGCATTTCTCTATCCCCTCGTTACAAATACAGGTAACTGCATCTCCTGCACTAGGCTACAGAAATCCCCCATATTGCGAAAGCCTACATCCAGGCTACAGAACACTTCTGAAATGTTTCCCTCTACCCTCGAATACAGAACTCTTGTAAACTGCTTCTCTCTACACATATGATACAGAACTCCAAAATCTGCATCTCTCCATACCCAGCTTACAGAACCCCCGAAAACTGCGTATCTACAAACTACAGAAAACCCGCAAATTACGTATTATTACTCCCACGCTACAGAACTCTGTAAAGTGCTGCTCTCTAGATCCAGGATAGAGAAATCCCCTAAGCTGAGTCTCCTACATTCAGGCTACTGAAATCACATATTGCGTATGCCTACACTCAGGATACAGAACTCTTGGAAACTGCTTCACTCTACACCCAGGATACAGAACTCCGGGAATCTGCTCTCTCTACCCAAACGATCCAGAAAACACATAAGCTGCATCTCCTGCAGTAAAGCTACTGAAAGCCCAGCTTTTCCTTATGCTATTCCCATGCTACGGAATTCTGTAAACTGCTTCTCTCTACACCCAGGTTACAGAACTCTTGTAAACTGCTTCTCACAAGACCCAGGATAGAAAAGTACCATAAGATGTGTTTGCTACACTCAGGCTACAGATATCCGGCATATTATTTGTTGCTACTCCCATGCTGCAGAACTCTTGTAAACTGCTTTTCTCTACACATAGGATACAGAACTCCAAAATCTGCATCTCTCCATACCCAGCTTACAGAACCCCCGAAAACTGCGTATCTACAAACTACAGAAAACCCGCAAATTACGTATTATTACTCCCACGCTACAGAACTCTGTAAAGTGCTGCTCTCTAGATCCAGGATAGAGAAATCCCCTAAGCTGAGTCTCCTACATTCAGGCTACTGAAATCACATATTGCGTATGCCTACACTCAGGATACAGAACTCTTGGAAACTGCTTCACTCTACACCCAGGATACAGAACTCCGGGAATCTGCTCTCTCTACCCAAACGATCCAGAAAACACATAAGCTGCATCTCCTGCAGTAAAGCTACTGAAAGCCCAGCTTTTCCTTATGCTATTCCCATGCTACGGAATTCTGTAAACTGCTTCTCTCTACACCCAGGTTACAGAACTCTTGTAAACTGCTTCTCACAAGACCCAGGATAGAAAAGTACCATAAGATGTGTCTGCTACACTCAGGCTACAGATATCCCGCATATTATTTGTTGCTACTCCCATGCTGCAGAACTCTTGTAAACTGCTTTTCTCTACACATAGGATACAGAATTCTTATCAACTGCATCTCTCCACACGCAGGTTACAGAACGCCCGAAAACTGCGTATCTACAGTCACGCTAGAGAAAACCCGCATATTACATATGGCTACTCCCATGCTGCAGACCTCAAGTAAACTGCTTCTCTCTACACAGAGGATACAGAACTCCAAAATCTGCATCTCTCCATACCCAGCTTACAGAACCCCCAAAAACTGCGTATCTACAAACTACAGAAAACCCGCAAATTGCGTATTATTACTCCCACGCTACAGAACTCTGTAAAGTGCTGCTCTCTAGATCCAGGATAGAGAAATCCCCTAAGCTGCGTCTCCTACACTCCGGCTACTGAAATCACGGATTGAGTACGCCTACACTCAGGATACAGAACTCTTGGAAACTGCTTCACTCTACTCCCAGGGTACAGAACTCCGGGACACTGCATTTCTCTATCTCCATGTTACAAATGCACGTAAGCTGCATCTCCTAACTCAGACTATGGAAAACCCACATATGGCGAATGCCTACTTCCAGGCTACAGAACACTTCTGAACTGTTTCTCTGCTTTTTTTCACACACAGGATGCAGAATTCTTATCAACTGCATCTCTCTTCACACAGATTACAGAACTCGCGAAAGCTGCGTCTCCTACAGTCAAGCTACAGAAAACCCACAAAATGCGTACTGTAACTCCCACGCTACAGAACTCTGTTAACTGCTTCTCTCTACACCAGGGATACTGAATTCACATAGCCTTCATCTCTCCACACCCAGCTTACAGAACTCCGTCAGCTGCCTCTCCCACACTGATGTTATAGGAAACCCACATATTGCGTATTGCTTCTCCCATGCTACAGAACTCTGAAAAGTGCTGCTCTCTAGATTCAGGATAGAGAAATCCCCTAAGCTGCGTCTCCTACACTCCAGCTGCTGAAATCACATATTGAGTACGCCTACACTCAGGATACAGAACTCTTGGAAACTGCTTCACTCTACTCCCAGGGTACAGAACTCCGGGACACTGCATTTCTCTATCCCCTCGTTACAAATACAGGTAACTGCATCTCCTGCACTAGGCTACAGAAATCCCCCATATTGCGAAAGCCTACATCCAGGCTACAGAACACTTCTGAAATGTTTCCCTCTACCCTCGAATACAGAACTCTTGTAAACTGCTTCTCTCTACACATATGATACAGAACTCCAAAATCTGCATCTCTCCATACCCAGCTTACAGAACCCCCGAAAACTGCGTATCTACAAACTACAGAAAACCCGCAAATTACGTATTATTACTCCCACGCTACAGAACTCTGTAAAGTGCTGCTCTCTAGATCCAGGATAGAGAAATCCCCTAAGCTGAGTCTCCTACATTCAGGCTACTGAAATCACATATTGCGTATGCCTACACTCAGGATACAGAACTCTTGGAAACTGCTTCACTCTACACCCAGGATACAGAACTCCGGGAATCTGCTCTCTCTACCCAAACGATCCAGAAAACACATAAGCTGCATCTCCTGCAGTAAAGCTACTGAAAGCCCAGCTTTTCCTTATGCTATTCCCATGCTACGGAATTCTGTAAACTGCTTCTCTCTACACCCAGGTTACAGAACTCTTGTAAACTGCTTCTCACAAGACCCAGGATAGAAAAGTACCATAAGATGTGTTTGCTACACTCAGGCTACAGATATCCGGCATATTATTTGTTGCTACTCCCATGCTGCAGAACTCTTGTAAACTGCTTTTCTCTACACATAGGATACAGAACTCCAAAATCTGCATCTCTCCATACCCAGCTTACAGAACCCCCGAAAACTGCGTATCTACAAACTACAGAAAACCCGCAAATTACGTATTATTACTCCCACGCTACAGAACTCTGTAAAGTGCTGCTCTCTAGATCCAGGATAGAGAAATCCCCTAAGCTGAGTCTCCTACATTCAGGCTACTGAAATCACATATTGCGTATGCCTACACTCAGGATACAGAACTCTTGGAAACTGCTTCACTCTACACCCAGGATACAGAACTCCGGGAATCTGCTCTCTCTACCCAAACGATCCAGAAAACACATAAGCTGCATCTCCTGCAGTAAAGCTACTGAAAGCCCAGCTTTTCCTTATGCTATTCCCATGCTACGGAATTCTGTAAACTGCTTCTCTCTACACCCAGGTTACAGAACTCTTGTAAACTGCTTCTCACAAGACCCAGGATAGAAAAGTACCATAAGATGTGTCTGCTACACTCAGGCTACAGATATCCCGCATATTATTTGTTGCTACTCCCATGCTGCAGAACTCTTGTAAACTGCTTTTCTCTACACATAGGATACAGAATTCTTATCAACTGCATCTCTCCACACGCAGGTTACAGAACGCCCGAAAACTGCGTATCTACAGTCACGCTAGAGAAAACCCGCATATTACATATGGCTACTCCCATGCTGCAGACCTCAAGTAAACTGCTTCTCTCTACACAGAGGATACAGAACTCCAAAATCTGCATCTCTCCATACCCAGCTTACAGAACCCCCAAAAACTGCGTATCTACAAACTACAGAAAACCCGCAAATTGCGTATTATTACTCCCACGCTACAGAACTCTGTAAAGTGCTGCTCTCTAGATCCAGGATAGAGAAATCCCCTAAGCTGCGTCTCCTACACTCCGGCTACTGAAATCACGGATTGAGTACGCCTACACTCAGGATACAGAACTCTTGGAAACTGCTTCACTCTACTCCCAGGGTACAGAACTCCGGGACACTGCATTTCTCTATCTCCATGTTACAAATGCACGTAAGCTGCATCTCCTAACTCAGACTATGGAAAACCCACATATGGCGAATGCCTACTTCCAGGCTACAGAACACTTCTGAACTGTTTCTCTGCTTTTTTTCACACACAGGATGCAGAATTCTTATCAACTGCATCTCTCTTCACACAGATTACAGAACTCGCGAAAGCTGCGTCTCCTACAGTCAAGCTACAGAAAACCCACAAAATGCGTACTGTAACTCCCACGCTACAGAACTCTGTTAACTGCTTCTCTCTACACCAGGGATACTGAATTCACATAGCCTTCATCTCTCCACACCCAGCTTACAGAACTCCGTCAGCTGCCTCTCCCACACTGATGTTATAGGAAACCCACATATTGCGTATTGCTTCTCCCATGCTACAGAACTCTGAAAAGTGCTGCTCTCTAGATTCAGGATAGAGAAATCCCCTAAGCTGCGTCTCCTACACTCCAGCTGCTGAAATCACATATTGAGTACGCCTACACTCAGGATACAGAACTCTTGGAAACTGCTTCACTCTACTCCCAGGGTACAGAACTCCGGGACACTGCATTTCTCTATCCCCTCGTTACAAATACAGGTAACTGCATCTCCTGCACTAGGCTACAGAAATCCCCCATATTGCGAAAGCCTACATCCAGGCTACAGAACACTTCTGAAATGTTTCCCTCTACCCTCGAATACAGAACTCTTGTAAACTGCTTCTCTCTACACATATGATACAGAACTCCAAAATCTGCATCTCTCCATACCCAGCTTACAGAACCCCCGAAAACTGCGTATCTACAAACTACAGAAAACCCGCAAATTACGTATTATTACTCCCACGCTACAGAACTCTGTAAAGTGCTGCTCTCTAGATCCAGGATAGAGAAATCCCCTAAGCTGAGTCTCCTACATTCAGGCTACTGAAATCACATATTGCGTATGCCTACACTCAGGATACAGAACTCTTGGAAACTGCTTCACTCTACACCCAGGATACAGAACTCCGGGAATCTGCTCTCTCTACCCAAACGATCCAGAAAACACATAAGCTGCATCTCCTGCAGTAAAGCTACTGAAAGCCCAGCTTTTCCTTATGCTATTCCCATGCTACGGAATTCTGTAAACTGCTTCTCTCTACACCCAGGTTACAGAACTCTTGTAAACTGCTTCTCACAAGACCCAGGATAGAAAAGTACCATAAGATGTGTTTGCTACACTCAGGCTACAGATATCCCGCATATTATTTGTTGCTACTCCCATGCTGCAGAACTCTTGTAAACTGCTTTTCTCTACACATAGGATACAGAATTCTTATCAACTGCATCTCTCCACACGCAGGTTACAGAACGCCCGAAAACTGCGTATCTACAGTCACGCTAGAGAAAACCCGCATATTACATATGGCTACTCCCATGCTGCAGACCTCAAGTAAACTGCTTCTCTCTACACAGAGGATACAGAACTCCAAAATCTGCATCTCTCCATACCCAGCTTACAGAACCCCCAAAAACTGAGTATCTACAAACTACAGAAAACCCGCAAATTGCGTATTATTACTCCCACGCTACAGAACTCTGTAAAGTGCTGCTCTCTAGATCCAGGATAGAGAAATCCCCTAAGCTGCGTCTCCTACACTCCGGCTACT
Source organism: Oryctolagus cuniculus (assembly GCF_051225735.1). Lineage (NCBI taxonomy): Eukaryota > Metazoa > Chordata > Mammalia > Lagomorpha > Leporidae > Oryctolagus > Oryctolagus cuniculus. The sequence continues at coordinate 25,135,707 of NC_142873.1, forward strand.
GAAATCACGGATTGAGTACGCCTACACTCAGGATACAGAACTCTTGGAAACTGCTTCACTCTACTCCCAGGGTACAGAACTCCGGGACACTGCATTTCTCTATCTCCATGTTACAAATGCACGTAAGCTGCATCTCCTAACTCAGACTATGGAAAACCCACATATGGCGAATGCCTACTTCCAGGCTACAGAACACTTCTGAACTGTTTCTCTGCTTTTTTTCACACATAGGATGCAGAATTCTTATCAACTGCATCTCTCTTCACACAGATTACAGAACTCGCGAAAGCTGCGTCTCCTACAGTCAAGCTACAGAAAACCCACAAAATGCGTACTGTAACTCCCACGCTACAGAACTCTGTTAACTGCTTCTCTCTACACCAGGGATACTGAATTCACATAGCCTTCATCTCTCCACACCCAGCTTACAGAACTCCGTCAGCTGCCTCTCCCACACTGATGTTATAGGAAACCCACATATTGCGTATTGCTTCTCCCATGCTACAGAACTCTGAAAAGTGCTGCTCTCTAGATTCAGGATAGAGAAATCCCCTAAGCTGCGTCTCCTACACTCCAGCTGCTGAAATCACATATTGAGTACGCCTACACTCAGGATACAGAACTCTTGGAAACTGCTTCACTCTACTCCCAGGGTACAGAACTCCGGGACACTGCATTTCTCTATCCCCTCGTTACAAATACAGGTAACTGCATCTCCTGCACTAGGCTACAGAAATCCCCCATATTGCGAAAGCCTACATCCAGGCTACAGAACACTTCTGAAATGTTTCCCTCTACCCTCGAATACAGAACTCTTGTAAACTGCTTCTCTCTACACATATGATACAGAACTCCAAAATCTGCATCTCTCCATACCCAGCTTACAGAACCCCCGAAAACTGCGTATCTACAAACTACAGAAAACCCGCAAATTACGTATTATTACTCCCACGCTACAGAACTCTGTAAAGTGCTGCTCTCTAGATCCAGGATAGAGAAATCCCCTAAGCTGAGTCTCCTACATTCAGGCTACTGAAATCACATATTGCGTATGCCTACACTCAGGATACAGAACTCTTGGAAACTGCTTCACTCTACACCCAGGATACAGAACTCCGGGAATCTGCTCTCTCTACCCAAACGATCCAGAAAACACATAAGCTGCATCTCCTGCAGTAAAGCTACTGAAAGCCCAGCTTTTCCTTATGCTATTCCCATGCTACGGAATTCTGTAAACTGCTTCTCTCTACACCCAGGTTACAGAACTCTTGTAAACTGCTTCTCACAAGACCCAGGATAGAAAAGTACCATAAGATGTGTCTGCTACACTCAGGCTACAGATATCCCGCATATTATTTGTTGCTACTCCCATGCTGCAGAACTCTTGTAAACTGCTTTTCTCTACACATAGGATACAGAATTCTTATCAACTGCATCTCTCCACACGCAGGTTACAGAACGCCCGAAAACTGCGTATCTACAGTCACGCTAGAGAAAACCCGCATATTACATATGGCTACTCCCATGCTGCAGACCTCAAGTAAACTGCTTCTCTCTACACAGAGGATACAGAACTCCAAAATCTGCATCTCTCCATACCCAGCTTACAGAACCCCCAAAAACTGCGTATCTACAAACTACAGAAAACCCGCAAATTGCGTATTATTACTCCCACGCTACAGAACTCTGTAAAGTGCTGCTCTCTAGATCCAGGATAGAGAAATCCCCTAAGCTGCGTCTCCTACACTCCGGCTACTGAAATCACGGATTGAGTACGCCTACACTCAGGATACAGAACTCTTGGAAACTGCTTCACTCTACTCCCAGGGTACAGAACTCCGGGACACTGCATTTCTCTATCTCCATGTTACAAATGCACGTAAGCTGCATCTCCTAACTCAGACTATGGAAAACCCACATATGGCGAATGCCTACTTCCAGGCTACAGAACACTTCTGAACTGTTTCTCTGCTTTTTTTCACACATAGGATGCAGAATTCTTATCAACTGCATCTCTCTTCACACAGATTACAGAACTCGCGAAAGCTGCGTCTCCTACAGTCAAGCTACAGAAAACCCACAAAATGCGTACTGTAACTCCCACGCTACAGAACTCTGTTAACTGCTTCTCTCTACACCAGGGATACTGAATTCACATAGCCTTCATCTCTCCACACCCAGCTTACAGAACTCCGTCAGCTGCCTCTCCCACACTGATGTTATAGGAAACCCACATATTGCGTATTGCTTCTCCCATGCTACAGAACTCTGAAAAGTGCTGCTCTCTAGATTCAGGATAGAGAAATCCCCTAAGCTGCGTCTCCTACACTCCAGCTGCTGAAATCACATATTGAGTACGCCTACACTCAGGATACAGAACTCTTGGAAACTGCTTCACTCTACTCCCAGGGTACAGAACTCCGGGACACTGCATTTCTCTATCCCCTCGTTACAAATACAGGTAACTGCATCTCCTGCACTAGGCTACAGAAATCCCCCATATTGCGAAAGCCTACATCCAGGCTACAGAACACTTCTGAAATGTTTCCCTCTACCCTCGAATACAGAACTCTTGTAAACTGCTTCTCTCTACACATATGATACAGAACTCCAAAATCTGCATCTCTCCATACCCAGCTTACAGAACCCCCGAAAACTGCGTATCTACAAACTACAGAAAACCCGCAAATTGCGTATTATTACTCCCACGCTACAGAACTCTGTAAAGTGCTGCTCTCTAGATCCAGGATAGAGAAATCCCCTAAGCTGAGTCTCCTACATTCAGGCTACTGAAATCACATATTGCGTATGCCTACACTCAGGATACAGAACTCTTGGAAACTGCTTCACTCTACACCCAGGATACAGAACTCCGGGAATCTGCTCTCTCTACCCAAACGATCCAGAAAACACATAAGCTGCATCTCCTGCAGTAAAGCTACTGAAAGCCCAGCTTTTCCTTATGCTATTCCCATGCTACGGAATTCTGTAAACTGCTTCTCTCTACACCCAGGTTACAGAACTCTTGTAAACTGCTTCTCACAAGACCCAGGATAGAAAAGTACCATAAGATGTGTCTGCTACACTCAGGCTACAGATATCCCGCATATTATTTGTTGCTACTCCCATGCTGCAGAACTCTTGTAAACTGCTTTTCTCTACACATAGGATACAGAATTCTTATCAACTGCATCTCTCCACACGCAGGTTACAGAACGCCCGAAAACTGCGTATCTACAGTCACGCTAGAGAAAACCCGCATATTACATATGGCTACTCCCATGCTGCAGACCTCAAGTAAACTGCTTCTCTCTACACAGAGGATACAGAACTCCAAAATCTGCATCTCTCCATACCCAGCTTACAGAACCCCCAAAAACTGCGTATCTACAAACTACAGAAAACCCGCAAATTGCGTATTATTACTCCCACGCTACAGAACTCTGTAAAGTGCTGCTCTCTAGATCCAGGATAGAGAAATCCCCTAAGCTGCGTCTCCTACACTCCGGCTACTGAAATCACGGATTGAGTACGCCTACACTCAGGATACAGAACTCTTGGAAACTGCTTCACTCTACTCCCAGGGTACAGAACTCCGGGACACTGCATTTCTCTATCTCCATGTTACAAATGCACGTAAGCTGCATCTCCTAACTCAGACTATGGAAAACCCACATATGGCGAATGCCTACTTCCAGGCTACAGAACACTTCTGAACTGTTTCTCTGCTTTTTTTCACACACAGGATGCAGAATTCTTATCAACTGCATCTCTCTTCACACAGATTACAGAACTCGCGAAAGCTGCGTCTCCTACAGTCAAGCTACAGAAAACCCACAAAATGCGTACTGTAACTCCCACGCTACAGAACTCTGTTAACTGCTTCTCTCTACACCAGGGATACTGAATTCACATAGCCTTCATCTCTCCACACCCAGCTTACAGAACTCCGTCAGCTGCCTCTCCCACACTGATGTTATAGGAAACCCACATATTGCGTATTGCTTCTCCCATGCTACAGAACTCTGAAAAGTGCTGCTCTCTAGATTCAGGATAGAGAAATCCCCTAAGCTGCGTCTCCTACACTCCAGCTGCTGAAATCACATATTGAGTACGCCTACACTCAGGATACAGAACTCTTGGAAACTGCTTCACTCTACTCCCAGGGTACAGAACTCCGGGACACTGCATTTCTCTATCCCCTCGTTACAAATACAGGTAACTGCATCTCCTGCACTAGGCTACAGAAATCCCCCATATTGCGAAAGCCTACATCCAGGCTACAGAACACTTCTGAAATGTTTCCCTCTACCCTCGAATACAGAACTCTTGTAAACTGCTTCTCTCTACACATATGATACAGAACTCCAAAATCTGCATCTCTCCATACCCAGCTTACAGAACCCCCGAAAACTGCGTATCTACAAACTACAGAAAACCCGCAAATTACGTATTATTACTCCCACGCTACAGAACTCTGTAAAGTGCTGCTCTCTAGATCCAGGATAGAGAAATCCCCTAAGCTGAGTCTCCTACATTCAGGCTACTGAAATCACATATTGCGTATGCCTACACTCAGGATACAGAACTCTTGGAAACTGCTTCACTCTACACCCAGGATACAGAACTCCGGGAATCTGCTCTCTCTACCCAAACGATCCAGAAAACACATAAGCTGCATCTCCTGCAGTAAAGCTACTGAAAGCCCAGCTTTTCCTTATGCTATTCCCATGCTACGGAATTCTGTAAACTGCTTCTCTCTACACCCAGGTTACAGAACTCTTGTAAACTGCTTCTCACAAGACCCAGGATAGAAAAGTACCATAAGATGTGTCTGCTACACTCAGGCTACAGATATCCCGCATATTATTTGTTGCTACTCCCATGCTGCAGAACTCTTGTAAACTGCTTTTCTCTACACATAGGATACAGAATTCTTATCAACTGCATCTCTCCACACGCAGGTTACAGAACGCCCGAAAACTGCGTATCTACAGTCACGCTAGAGAAAACCCGCATATTACATATGGCTACTCCCATGCTGCAGACCTCAAGTAAACTGCTTCTCTCTACACAGAGGATACAGAACTCCAAAATCTGCATCTCTCCATACCCAGCTTACAGAACCCCCAAAAACTGCGTATCTACAAACTACAGAAAACCCGCAAATTGCGTATTATTACTCCCACGCTACAGAACTCTGTAAAGTGCTGCTCTCTAGATCCAGGATAGAGAAATCCCCTAAGCTGCGTCTCCTACACTCCGGCTACTGAAATCACGGATTGAGTACGCCTACACTCAGGATACAGAACTCTTGGAAACTGCTTCACTCTACTCCCAGGGTACAGAACTCCGGGACACTGCATTTCTCTATCTCCATGTTACAAATGCACGTAAGCTGCATCTCCTAACTCAGACTATGGAAAACCCACATATGGCGAATGCCTACTTCCAGGCTACAGAACACTTCTGAACTGTTTCTCTGCTTTTTTTCACACATAGGATGCAGAATTCTTATCAACTGCATCTCTCTTCACACAGATTACAGAACTCGCGAAAGCTGCGTCTCCTACAGTCAAGCTACAGAAAACCCACAAAATGCGTACTGTAACTCCCACGCTACAGAACTCTGTTAACTGCTTCTCTCTACACCAGGGATACTGAATTCACATAGCCTTCATCTCTCCACACCCAGCTTACAGAACTCCGTCAGCTGCCTCTCCCACACTGATGTTATAGGAAACCCACATATTGCGTATTGCTTCTCCCATGCTACAGAACTCTGAAAAGTGCTGCTCTCTAGATTCAGGATAGAGAAATCCCCTAAGCTGCGTCTCCTACACTCCAGCTGCTGAAATCACATATTGAGTACGCCTACACTCAGGATACAGAACTCTTGGAAACTGCTTCACTCTACTCCCAGGGTACAGAACTCCGGGACACTGCATTTCTCTATCCCCTCGTTACAAATACAGGTAACTGCATCTCCTGCACTAGGCTACAGAAATCCCCCATATTGCGAAAGCCTACATCCAGGCTACAGAACACTTCTGAAATGTTTCCCTCTACCCTCGAATACAGAACTCTTGTAAACTGCTTCTCTCTACACATATGATACAGAACTCCAAAATCTGCATCTCTCCATACCCAGCTTACAGAACCCCCGAAAACTGCGTATCTACAAACTACAGAAAACCCGCAAATTGCGTATTATTACTCCCACGCTACAGAACTCTGTAAAGTGCTGCTCTCTAGATCCAGGATAGAGAAATCCCCTAAGCTGAGTCTCCTACATTCAGGCTACTGAAATCACATATTGCGTATGCCTACACTCAGGATACAGAACTCTTGGAAACTGCTTCACTCTACACCCAGGATACAGAACTCCGGGAATCTGCTCTCTCTACCCAAACGATCCAGAAAACACATAAGCTGCATCTCCTGCAGTAAAGCTACTGAAAGCCCAGCTTTTCCTTATGCTATTCCCATGCTACGGAATTCTGTAAACTGCTTCTCTCTACACCCAGGTTACAGAACTCTTGTAAACTGCTTCTCACAAGACCCAGGATAGAAAAGTACCATAAGATGTGTCTGCTACACTCAGGCTACAGATATCCCGCATATTATTTGTTGCTACTCCCATGCTGCAGAACTCTTGTAAACTGCTTTTCTCTACACATAGGATACAGAATTCTTATCAACTGCATCTCTCCACACGCAGGTTACAGAACGCCCGAAAACTGCGTATCTACAGTCACGCTAGAGAAAACCCGCATATTACATATGGCTACTCCCATGCTGCAGACCTCAAGTAAACTGCTTCTCTCTACACAGAGGATACAGAACTCCAAAATCTGCATCTCTCCATACCCAGCTTACAGAACCCCCAAAAACTGCGTATCTACAAACTACAGAAAACCCGCAAATTGCGTATTATTACTCCCACGCTACAGAACTCTGTAAAGTGCTGCTCTCTAGATCCAGGATAGAGAAATCCCCTAAGCTGCGTCTCCTACACTCCGGCTACTGAAATCACGGATTGAGTACGCCTACACTCAGGATACAGAACTCTTGGAAACTGCTTCACTCTACTCCCAGGGTACAGAACTCCGGGACACTGCATTTCTCTATCTCCATGTTACAAATGCACGTAAGCTGCATCTCCTAACTCAGACTATGGAAAACCCACATATGGCGAATGCCTACTTCCAGGCTACAGAACACTTCTGAACTGTTTCTCTGCTTTTTTTCACACACAGGATGCAGAATTCTTATCAACTGCATCTCTCTTCACACAGATTACAGAACTCGCGAAAGCTGCGTCTCCTACAGTCAAGCTACAGAAAACCCACAAAATGCGTACTGTAACTCCCACGCTACAGAACTCTGTTAACTGCTTCTCTCTACACCAGGGATACTGAATTCACATAGCCTTCATCTCTCCACACCCAGCTTACAGAACTCCGTCAGCTGCCTCTCCCACACTGATGTTATAGGAAACCCACATATTGCGTATTGCTTCTCCCATGCTACAGAACTCTGAAAAGTGCTGCTCTCTAGATTCAGGATAGAGAAATCCCCTAAGCTGCGTCTCCTACACTCCAGCTGCTGAAATCACATATTGAGTACGCCTACACTCAGGATACAGAACTCTTGGAAACTGCTTCACTCTACTCCCAGGGTACAGAACTCCGGGACACTGCATTTCTCTATCCCCTCGTTACAAATACAGGTAACTGCATCTCCTGCACTAGGCTACAGAAATCCCCCATATTGCGAAAGCCTACATCCAGGCTACAGAACACTTCTGAAATGTTTCCCTCTACCCTCGAATACAGAACTCTTGTAAACTGCTTCTCTCTACACATATGATACAGAACTCCAAAATCTGCATCTCTCCATACCCAGCTTACAGAACCCCCGAAAACTGCGTATCTACAAACTACAGAAAACCCGCAAATTACGTATTATTACTCCCACGCTACAGAACTCTGTAAAGTGCTGCTCTCTAGATCCAGGATAGAGAAATCCCCTAAGCTGAGTCTCCTACATTCAGGCTACTGAAATCACATATTGCGTATGCCTACACTCAGGATACAGAACTCTTGGAAACTGCTTCACTCTACACCCAGGATACAGAACTCCGGGAATCTGCTCTCTCTACCCAAACGATCCAGAAAACACATAAGCTGCATCTCCTGCAGTAAAGCTACTGAAAGCCCAGCTTTTCCTTATGCTATTCCCATGCTACGGAATTCTGTAAACTGCTTCTCTCTACACCCAGGTTACAGAACTCTTGTAAACTGCTTCTCACAAGACCCAGGATAGAAAAGTACCATAAGATGTGTTTGCTACACTCAGGCTACAGATATCCGGCATATTATTTGTTGCTACTCCCATGCTGCAGAACTCTTGTAAACTGCTTTTCTCTACACATAGGATACAGAATTCTTATCAACTGCATCTCTCCACACGCAGGTTACAGAACGCCCGAAAACTGCGTATCTACAGTCACGCTAGAGAAAACCCGCATATTACATATGGCTACTCCCATGCTGCAGACCTCAAGTAAACTGCTTCTCTCTACACAGAGGATACAGAACTCCAAAATCTGCATCTCTCCATACCCAGCTTACAGAACCCCCAAAAACTGAGTATCTACAAACTACAGAAAACCCGCAAATTGCGTATTATTACTCCCACGCTACAGAACTCTGTAAAGTGCTGCTCTCTAGATCCAGGATAGAGAAATCCCCTAAGCTGCGTCTCCTACACTCCGGCTACTGAAATCACGGATTGAGTACGCCTACACTCAGGATACAGAACTCTTGGAAACTGCTTCACTCTACTCCCAGGGTACAGAACTCCGGGACACTGCATTTCTCTATCTCCATGTTACAAATGCACGTAAGCTGCATCTCCTAACTCAGACTATGGAAAACCCACATATGGCGAATGCCTACTTCCAGGCTACAGAACACTTCTGAACTGTTTCTCTGCTTTTTTTCACACATAGGATGCAGAATTCTTATCAACTGCATCTCTCTTCACACAGATTACAGAACTCGCGAAAGCTGCGTCTCCTACAGTCAAGCTACAGAAAACCCACAAAATGCGTACTGTAACTCCCACGCTACAGAACTCTGTTAACTGCTTCTCTCTACACCAGGGATACTGAATTCACATAGCCTTCATCTCTCCACACCCAGCTTACAGAACTCCGTCAGCTGCCTCTCCCACACTGATGTTATAGGAAACCCACATATTGCGTATTGCTTCTCCCATGCTACAGAACTCTGAAAAGTGCTGCTCTCTAGATTCAGGATAGAGAAATCCCCTAAGCTGCGTCTCCTACACTCCAGCTGCTGAAATCACATATTGAGTACGCCTACACTCAGGATACAGAACTCTTGGAAACTGCTTCACTCTACTCCCAGGGTACAGAACTCCGGGACACTGCATTTCTCTATCCCCTCGTTACAAATACAGGTAACTGCATCTCCTGCACTAGGCTACAGAAATCCCCCATATTGCGAAAGCCTACATCCAGGCTACAGAACACTTCTGAAATGTTTCCCTCTACCCTCGAATACAGAACTCTTGTAAACTGCTTCTCTCTACACATATGATACAGAACTCCAAAATCTGCATCTCTCCATACCCAGCTTACAGAACCCCCGAAAACTGCGTATCTACAAACTACAGAAAACCCGCAAATTACGTATTATTACTCCCACGCTACAGAACTCTGTAAAGTGCTGCTCTCTAGATCCAGGATAGAGAAATCCCCTAAGCTGAGTCTCCTACATTCAGGCTACTGAAATCACATATTGCGTATGCCTACACTCAGGATACAGAACTCTTGGAAACTGCTTCACTCTACACCCAGGATACAGAACTCCGGGAATCTGCTCTCTCTACCCAAACGATCCAGAAAACACATAAGCTGCATCTCCTGCAGTAAAGCTACTGAAAGCCCAGCTTTTCCTTATGCTATTCCCATGCTACGGAATTCTGTAAACTGCTTCTCTCTACACCCAGGTTACAGAACTCTTGTAAACTGCTTCTCACAAGACCCAGGATAGAAAAGTACCATAAGATGTGTCTGCTACACTCAGGCTACAGATATCCCGCATATTATTTGTTGCTACTCCCATGCTGCAGAACTCTTGTAAACTGCTTTTCTCTACACATAGGATACAGAATTCTTATCAACTGCATCTCTCCACACGCAGGTTACAGAACGCCCGAAAACTGCGTATCTACAGTCACGCTAGAGAAAACCCGCATATTACATATGGCTACTCCCATGCTGCAGACCTCAAGTAAACTGCTTCTCTCTACACAGAGGATACAGAACTCCAAAATCTGCATCTCTCCATACCCAGCTTACAGAACCCCCAAAAACTGCGTATCTACAAACTACAGAAAACCCGCAAATTGCGTATTATTACTCCCACGCTACAGAACTCTGTAAAGTGCTGCTCTCTAGATCCAGGATAGAGAAATCCCCTAAGCTGCGTCTCCTACACTCCGGCTACTGAAATCACGGATTGAGTACGCCTACACTCAGGATACAGAACTCTTGGAAACTGCTTCACTCTACTCCCAGGGTACAGAACTCCGGGACACTGCATTTCTCTATCTCCATGTTACAAATGCACGTAAGCTGCATCTCCTAACTCAGACTATGGAAAACCCACATATGGCGAATGCCTACTTCCAGGCTACAGAACACTTCTGAACTGTTTCTCTGCTTTTTTTCACACATAGGATGCAGAATTCTTATCAACTGCATCTCTCTTCACACAGATTACAGAACTCGCGAAAGCTGCGTCTCCTACAGTCAAGCTACAGAAAACCCACAAAATGCGTACTGTAACTCCCACGCTACAGAACTCTGTTAACTGCTTCTCTCTACACCAGGGATACTGAATTCACATAGCCTTCATCTCTCCACACCCAGCTTACAGAACTCCGTCAGCTGCCTCTCCCACACTGATGTTATAGGAAACCCACATATTGCGTATTGCTTCTCCCATGCTACAGAACTCTGAAAAGTGCTGCTCTCTAGATTCAGGATAGAGAAATCCCCTAAGCTGCGTCTCCTACACTCCAGCTGCTGAAATCACATATTGAGTACGCCTACACTCAGGATACAGAACTCTTGGAAACTGCTTCACTCTACTCCCAGGGTACAGAACTCCGGGACACTGCATTTCTCTATCCCCTCGTTACAAATACAGGTAACTGCATCTCCTGCACTAGGCTACAGAAATCCCCCATATTGCGAAAGCCTACATCCAGGCTACAGAACACTTCTGAAATGTTTCCCTCTACCCTCGAATACAGAACTCTTGTAAACTGCTTCTCTCTACACATATGATACAGAACTCCAAAATCTGCATCTCTCCATACCCAGCTTACAGAACCCCCGAAAACTGCGTATCTACAAACTACAGAAAACCCGCAAATTACGTATTATTACTCCCACGCTACAGAACTCTGTAAAGTGCTGCTCTCTAGATCCAGGATAGAGAAATCCCCTAAGCTGAGTCTCCTACATTCAGGCTACTGAAATCACATATTGCGTATGCCTACACTCAGGATACAGAACTCTTGGAAACTGCTTCACTCTACACCCAGGATACAGAACTCCGGGAATCTGCTCTCTCTACCCAAACGATCCAGAAAACACATAAGCTGCATCTCCTGCAGTAAAGCTACTGAAAGCCCAGCTTTTCCTTATGCTATTCCCATGCTACGGAATTCTGTAAACTGCTTCTCTCTACACCCAGGTTACAGAACTCTTGTAAACTGCTTCTCACAAGACCCAGGATAGAAAAGTACCATAAGATGTGTCTGCTACACTCAGGCTACAGATATCCCGCATATTATTTGTTGCTACTCCCATGCTGCAGAACTCTTGTAAACTGCTTTTCTCTACACATAGGATACAGAATTCTTATCAACTGCATCTCTCCACACGCAGGTTACAGAACGCCCGAAAACTGCGTATCTACAGTCACGCTAGAGAAAACCCGCATATTACATATGGCTACTCCGATGCTGCAGACCTCAAATAAACTGCTTCTCTCTACACAGAGGATACAGAACTCCAAAATCTGCATCTCTCCATACCCAGCTTACAGAACCCCCAAAAACTGCGTATCTACAAACTACAGAAAACCCGCAAATTGCGTATTATTACTCCCACGCTACAGAACTCTGTAAAGTGCTGCTCTCTAGATCCAGGATAGAGAAATCCCCTAAGCTGCGTCTCCTACACTCCGGCTACTGAAATCACGGATTGAGTACGCCTACACTCAGGATACAGAACTCTTGGAAACTGCTTCACTCTACTCCCAGGGTACAGAACTCCGGGACACTGCATTTCTCTATCTCCATGTTACAAATGCACGTAAGCTGCATCTCCTAACTCAGACTATGGAAAACCCACATATGGCGAATGCCTACTTCCAGGCTACAGAACACTTCTGAACTGTTTCTCTGCTTTTTTTCACACATAGGATGCAGAATTCTTATCAACTGCATCTCTCTTCACACAGATTACAGAACTCGCGAAAGCTGCGTCTCCTACAGTCAAGCTACAGAAAACCCACAAAATGCGTACTGTAACTCCCACGCTACAGAACTCTGTTAACTGCTTCTCTCTACACCAGGGATACTGAATTCACATAGCCTTCATCTCTCCACACCCAGCTTACAGAACTCCGTCAGCTGCCTCTCCCACACTGATGTTATAGGAAACCCACATATTGCGTATTGCTTCTCCCATGCTACAGAACTCTGAAAAGTGCTGCTCTCTAGATTCAGGATAGAGAAATCCCCTAAGCTGCGTCTCCTACACTCCAGCTGCTGAAATCACATATTGAGTACGCCTACACTCAGGATACAGAACTCTTGGAAACTGCTTCACTCTACTCCCAGGGTACAGAACTCCGGGACACTGCATTTCTCTATCCCCTCGTTACAAATACAGGTAACTGCATCTCCTGCACTAGGCTACAGAAATCCCCCATATTGCGAAAGCCTACATCCAGGCTACAGAACACTTCTGAAATGTTTCCCTCTACCCTCGAATACAGAACTCTTGTAAACTGCTTCTCTCTACACATATGATACAGAACTCCAAAATCTGCATCTCTCCATACCCAGCTTACAGAACCCCCGAAAACTGCGTATCTACAAACTACAGAAAACCCGCAAATTACGTATTATTACTCCCACGCTACAGAACTCTGTAAAGTGCTGCTCTCTAGATCCAGGATAGAGAAATCCCCTAAGCTGAGTCTCCTACATTCAGGCTACTGAAATCACATATTGCGTATGCCTACACTCAGGATACAGAACTCTTGGAAACTGCTTCACTCTACACCCAGGATACAGAACTCCGGGAATCTGCTCTCTCTACCCAAACGATCCAGAAAACACATAAGCTGCATCTCCTGCAGTAAAGCTACTGAAAGCCCAGCTTTTCCTTATGCTATTCCCATGCTACGGAATTCTGTAAACTGCTTCTCTCTACACCCAGGTTACAGAACTCTTGTAAACTGCTTCTCACAAGACCCAGGATAGAAAAGTACCATAAGATGTGTTTGCTACACTCAGGCTACAGATATCCGGCATATTATTTGTTGCTACTCCCATGCTGCAGAACTCTTGTAAACTGCTTTTCTCTACACATAGGATACAGAATTCTTATCAACTGCATCTCTCCACACGCAGGTTACAGAACGCCCGAAAACTGCGTATCTACAGTCACGCTAGAGAAAACCCGCATATTACATATGGCTACTCCCATGCTGCAGACCTCAAGTAAACTGCTTCTCTCTACACAGAGGATACAGAACTCCAAAATCTGCATCTCTCCATACCCAGCTTACAGAACCCCCAAAAACTGAGTATCTACAAACTACAGAAAACCCGCAAATTGCGTATTATTACTCCCACGCTACAGAACTCTGTAAAGTGCTGCTCTCTAGATCCAGGATAGAGAAATCCCCTAAGCTGCGTCTCCTACACTCCGGCTACTGAAATCACGGATTGAGTACGCCTACACTCAGGATACAGAACTCTTGGAAACTGCTTCACTCTACTCCCAGGGTACAGAACTCCGGGACACTGCATTTCTCTATCTCCATGTTACAAATGCACGTAAGCTGCATCTCCTAACTCAGACTATGGAAAACCCACATATGGCGAATGCCTACTTCCAGGCTACAGAACACTTCTGAACTGTTTCTCTGCTTTTTTTCACACATAGGATGCAGAATTCTTATCAACTGCATCTCTCTTCACACAGATTACAGAACTCGCGAAAGCTGCGTCTCCTACAGTCAAGCTACAGAAAACCCACAAAATGCGTACTGTAACTCCCACGCTACAGAACTCTGTTAACTGCTTCTCTCTACACCAGGGATACTGAATTCACATAGCCTTCATCTCTCCACACCCAGCTTACAGAACTCCGTCAGCTGCCTCTCCCACACTGATGTTATAGGAAACCCACATATTGCGTATTGCTTCTCCCATGCTACAGAACTCTGAAAAGTGCTGCTCTCTAGATTCAGGATAGAGAAATCCCCTAAGCTGCGTCTCCTACACTCCAGCTGCTGAAATCACATATTGAGTACGCCTACACTCAGGATACAGAACTCTTGGAAACTGCTTCACTCTACTCCCAGGGTACAGAACTCCGGGACACTGCATTTCTCTATCCCCTCGTTACAAATACAGGTAACTGCATCTCCTGCACTAGGCTACAGAAATCCCCCATATTGCGAAAGCCTACATCCAGGCTACAGAACACTTCTGAAATGTTTCCCTCTACCCTCGAATACAGAACTCTTGTAAACTGCTTCTCTCTACACATATGATACAGAACTCCAAAATCTGCATCTCTCCATACCCAGCTTACAGAACCCCCGAAAACTGCGTATCTACAAACTACAGAAAACCCGCAAATTACGTATTATTACTCCCACGCTACAGAACTCTGTAAAGTGCTGCTCTCTAGATCCAGGATAGAGAAATCCCCTAAGCTGAGTCTCCTACATTCAGGCTACTGAAATCACATATTGCGTATGCCTACACTCAGGATACAGAACTCTTGGAAACTGCTTCACTCTACACCCAGGATACAGAACTCCGGGAATCTGCTCTCTCTACCCAAACGATCCAGAAAACACATAAGCTGCATCTCCTGCAGTAAAGCTACTGAAAGCCCAGCTTTTCCTTATGCTATTCCCATGCTACGGAATTCTGTAAACTGCTTCTCTCTACACCCAGGTTACAGAACTCTTGTAAACTGCTTCTCACAAGACCCAGGATAGAAAAGTACCATAAGATGTGTCTGCTACACTCAGGCTACAGATATCCCGCATATTATTTGTTGCTACTCCCATGCTGCAGAACTCTTGTAAACTGCTTTTCTCTACACATAGGATACAGAATTCTTATCAACTGCATCTCTCCACACGCAGGTTACAGAACGCCCGAAAACTGCGTATCTACAGTCACGCTAGAGAAAACCCGCATATTACATATGGCTACTCCCATGCTGCAGACCTCAAGTAAACTGCTTCTCTCTACACAGAGGATACAGAACTCCAAAATCTGCATCTCTCCATACCCAGCTTACAGAACCCCCAAAAACTGCGTATCTACAAACTACAGAAAACCCGCAAATTGCGTATTATTACTCCCACGCTACAGAACTCTGTAAAGTGCTGCTCTCTAGATCCAGGATAGAGAAATCCCCTAAGCTGCGTCTCCTACACTCCGGCTACTGAAATCACGGATTGAGTACGCCTACACTCAGGATACAGAACTCTTGGAAACTGCTTCACTCTACTCCCAGGGTACAGAACTCCGGGACACTGCATTTCTCTATCTCCATGTTACAAATGCACGTAAGCTGCATCTCCTAACTCAGACTATGGAAAACCCACATATGGCGAATGCCTACTTCCAGGCTACAGAACACTTCTGAACTGTTTCTCTGCTTTTTTTCACACATAGGATGCAGAATTCTTATCAACTGCATCTCTCTTCACACAGATTACAGAACTCGCGAAAGCTGCGTCTCCTACAGTCAAGCTACAGAAAACCCACAAAATGCGTACTGTAACTCCCACGCTACAGAACTCTGTTAACTGCTTCTCTCTACACCAGGGATACTGAATTCACATAGCCTTCATCTCTCCACACCCAGCTTACAGAACTCCGTCAGCTGCCTCTCCCACACTGATGTTATAGGAAACCCACATATTGCGTATTGCTTCTCCCATGCTACAGAACTCTGAAAAGTGCTGCTCTCTAGATTCAGGATAGAGAAATCCCCTAAGCTGCGTCTCCTACACTCCAGCTGCTGAAATCACATATTGAGTACGCCTACACTCAGGATACAGAACTCTTGGAAACTGCTTCACTCTACTCCCAGGGTACAGAACTCCGGGACACTGCATTTCTCTATCCCCTCGTTACAAATACAGGTAACTGCATCTCCTGCACTAGGCTACAGAAATCCCCCATATTGCGAAAGCCTACATCCAGGCTACAGAACACTTCTGAAATGTTTCCCTCTACCCTCGAATACAGAACTCTTGTAAACTGCTTCTCTCTACACATATGATACAGAACTCCAAAATCTGCATCTCTCCATACCCAGCTTACAGAACCCCCGAAAACTGCGTATCTACAAACTACAGAAAACCCGCAAATTACGTATTATTACTCCCACGCTACAGAACTCTGTAAAGTGCTGCTCTCTAGATCCAGGATAGAGAAATCCCCTAAGCTGAGTCTCCTACATTCAGGCTACTGAAATCACATATTGCGTATGCCTACACTCAGGATACAGAACTCTTGGAAACTGCTTCACTCTACACCCAGGATACAGAACTCCGGGAATCTGCTCTCTCTACCCAAACGATCCAGAAAACACATAAGCTGCATCTCCTGCAGTAAAGCTACTGAAAGCCCAGCTTTTCCTTATGCTATTCCCATGCTACGGAATTCTGTAAACTGCTTCTCTCTACACCCAGGTTACAGAACTCTTGTAAACTGCTTCTCACAAGACCCAGGATAGAAAAGTACCATAAGATGTGTCTGCTACACTCAGGCTACAGATATCCCGCATATTATTTGTTGCTACTCCCATGCTGCAGAACTCTTGTAAACTGCTTTTCTCTACACATAGGATACAGAATTCTTATCAACTGCATCTCTCCACACGCAGGTTACAGAACGCCCGAAAACTGCGTATCTACAGTCACGCTAGAGAAAACCCGCATATTACATATGGCTACTCCGATGCTGCAGACCTCAAATAAACTGCTTCTCTCTACACAGAGGATACAGAACTCCAAAATCTGCATCTCTCCATACCCAGCTTACAGAACCCCCAAAAACTGCGTATCTACAAACTACAGAAAACCCGCAAATTGCGTATTATTACTCCCACGCTACAGAACTCTGTAAAGTGCTGCTCTCTAGATCCAGGATAGAGAAATCCCCTAAGCTGCGTCTCCTACACTCCGGCTACTGAAATCACGGATTGAGTACGCCTACACTCAGGATACAGAACTCTTGGAAACTGCTTCACTCTACTCCCAGGGTACAGAACTCCGGGACACTGCATTTCTCTATCTCCATGTTACAAATGCACGTAAGCTGCATCTCCTAACTCAGACTATGGAAAACCCACATATGGCGAATGCCTACTTCCAGGCTACAGAACACTTCTGAACTGTTTCTCTGCTTTTTTTCACACATAGGATGCAGAATTCTTATCAACTGCATCTCTCTTCACACAGATTACAGAACTCGCGAAAGCTGCGTCTCCTACAGTCAAGCTACAGAAAACCCACAAAATGCGTACTGTAACTCCCACGCTACAGAACTCTGTTAACTGCTTCTCTCTACACCAGGGATACTGAATTCACATAGCCTTCATCTCTCCACACCCAGCTTACAGAACTCCGTCAGCTGCCTCTCCCACACTGATGTTATAGGAAACCCACATATTGCGTATTGCTTCTCCCATGCTACAGAACTCTGAAAAGTGCTGCTCTCTAGATTCAGGATAGAGAAATCCCCTAAGCTGCGTCTCCTACACTCCAGCTGCTGAAATCACATATTGAGTACGCCTACACTCAGGATACAGAACTCTTGGAAACTGCTTCACTCTACTCCCAGGGTACAGAACTCCGGGACACTGCATTTCTCTATCCCCTCGTTACAAATACAGGTAACTGCATCTCCTGCACTAGGCTACAGAAATCCCCCATATTGCGAAAGCCTACATCCAGGCTACAGAACACTTCTGAAATGTTTCCCTCTACCCTCGAATACAGAACTCTTGTAAACTGCTTCTCTCTACACATATGATACAGAACTCCAAAATCTGCATCTCTCCATACCCAGCTTACAGAACCCCCGAAAACTGCGTATCTACAAACTACAGAAAACCCGCAAATTACGTATTATTACTCCCACGCTACAGAACTCTGTAAAGTGCTGCTCTCTAGATCCAGGATAGAGAAATCCCCTAAGCTGAGTCTCCTACATTCAGGCTACTGAAATCACATATTGCGTATGCCTACACTCAGGATACAGAACTCTTGGAAACTGCTTCACTCTACACCCAGGATACAGAACTCCGGGAATCTGCTCTCTCTACCCAAACGATCCAGAAAACACATAAGCTGCATCTCCTGCAGTAAAGCTACTGAAAGCCCAGCTTTTCCTTATGCTATTCCCATGCTACGGAATTCTGTAAACTGCTTCTCTCTACACCCAGGTTACAGAACTCTTGTAAACTGCTTCTCACAAGACCCAGGATAGAAAAGTACCATAAGATGTGTTTGCTACACTCAGGCTACAGATATCCCGCATATTATTTGTTGCTACTCCCATGCTGCAGAACTCTTGTAAACTGCTTTTCTCTACACATAGGATACAGAACTCCAAAATCTGCATCTCTCCATACCCAGCTTACAGAACCCCCGAAAACTGCGTATCTACAAACTACAGAAAACCCGCAAATTACGTATTATTACTCCCACGCTACAGAACTCTGTAAAGTGCTGCTCTCTAGATCCAGGATAGAGAAATCCCCTAAGCTGAGTCTCCTACATTCAGGCTACTGAAATCACATATTGCGTATGCCTACACTCAGGATACAGAACTCTTGGAAACTGCTTCACTCTACACCCAGGATACAGAACTCCGGGAATCTGCTCTCTCTACCCAAACGATCCAGAAAACACATAAGCTGCATCTCCTGCAGTAAAGCTACTGAAAGCCCAGCTTTTCCTTATGCTATTCCCATGCTACGGAATTCTGTAAACTGCTTCTCTCTACACCCAGGTTACAGAACTCTTGTAAACTGCTTCTCACAAGACCCAGGATAGAAAAGTACCATAAGATGTGTCTGCTACACTCAGGCTACAGATATCCCGCATATTATTTGTTGCTACTCCCATGCTGCAGAACTCTTGTAAACTGCTTTTCTCTACACATAGGATACAGAATTCTTATCAACTGCATCTCTCCACACGCAGGTTACAGAACGCCCGAAAACTGCGTATCTACAGTCACGCTAGAGAAAACCCGCATATTACATATGGCTACTCCCATGCTGCAGACCTCAAGTAAACTGCTTCTCTCTACACAGAGGATACAGAACTCCAAAATCTGCATCTCTCCATACCCAGCTTACAGAACCCCCAAAAACTGAGTATCTACAAACTACAGAAAACCCGCAAATTGCGTATTATTACTCCCACGCTACAGAACTCTGTAAAGTGCTGCTCTCTAGATCCAGGATAGAGAAATCCCCTAAGCTGCGTCTCCTACACTCCGGCTACTGAAATCACGGATTGAGTACGCCTACACTCAGGATACAGAACTCTTGGAAACTGCTTCACTCTACTCCCAGGGTACAGAACTCCGGGACACTGCATTTCTCTATCTCCATGTTACAAATGCACGTAAGCTGCATCTCCTAACTCAGACTATGGAAAACCCACATATGGCGAATGCCTACTTCCAGGCTACAGAACACTTCTGAACTGTTTCTCTGCTTTTTTTCACACACAGGATGCAGAATTCTTATCAACTGCATCTCTCTTCACACAGATTACAGAACTCGCGAAAGCTGCGTCTCCTACAGTCAAGCTACAGAAAACCCACAAAATGCGTACTGTAACTCCCACGCTACAGAACTCTGTTAACTGCTTCTCTCTACACCAGGGATACTGAATTCACATAGCCTTCATCTCTCCACACCCAGCTTACAGAACTCCGTCAGCTGCCTCTCCCACACTGATGTTATAGGAAACCCACATATTGCGTATTGCTTCTCCCATGCTACAGAACTCTGAAAAGTGCTGCTCTCTAGATTCAGGATAGAGAAATCCCCTAAGCTGCGTCTCCTACACTCCAGCTGCTGAAATCACATATTGAGTACGCCTACACTCAGGATACAGAACTCTTGGAAACTGCTTCACTCTACTCCCAGGGTACAGAACTCCGGGACACTGCATTTCTCTATCCCCTCGTTACAAATACAGGTAACTGCATCTCCTGCACTAGGCTACAGAAATCCCCCATATTGCGAAAGCCTACATCCAGGCTACAGAACACTTCTGAAATGTTTCCCTCTACCCTCGAATACAGAACTCTTGTAAACTGCTTCTCTCTACACATATGATACAGAACTCCAAAATCTGCATCTCTCCATACCCAGCTTACAGAACCCCCGAAAACTGCGTATCTACAAACTACAGAAAACCCGCAAATTGCGTATTATTACTCCCACGCTACAGAACTCTGTAAAGTGCTGCTCTCTAGATCCAGGATAGAGAAATCCCCTAAGCTGAGTCTCCTACATTCAGGCTACTGAAATCACATATTGCGTATGCCTACACTCAGGATACAGAACTCTTGGAAACTGCTTCACTCTACACCCAGGATACAGAACTCCGGGAATCTGCTCTCTCTACCCAAACGATCCAGAAAACACATAAGCTGCATCTCCTGCAGTAAAGCTACTGAAAGCCCAGCTTTTCCTTATGCTATTCCCATGCTACGGAATTCTGTAAACTGCTTCTCTCTACACCCAGGTTACAGAACTCTTGTAAACTGCTTCTCACAAGACCCAGGATAGAAAAGTACCATAAGATGTGTTTGCTACACTCAGGCTACAGATATCCCGCATATTATTTGTTGCTACTCCCATGCTGCAGAACTCTTGTAAACTGCTTTTCTCTACACATAGGATACAGAATTCTTATCAACTGCATCTCTCCACACGCAGGTTACAGAACGCCCGAAAACTGCGTATCTACAGTCACGCTAGAGAAAACCCGCATATTACATATGGCTACTCCCATGCTGCAGACCTCAAGTAAACTGCTTCTCTCTACACAGAGGATACAGAACTCCAAAATCTGCATCTCTCCATACCCAGCTTACAGAACCCCCAAAAACTGAGTATCTACAAACTACAGAAAACCCGCAAATTGCGTATTATTACTCCCACGCTACAGAACTCTGTAAAGTGCTGCTCTCTAGATCCAGGATAGAGAAATCCCCTAAGCTGCGTCTCCTACACTCCGGCTACTGAAATCACGGATTGAGTACGTCTACACTCAGGATACAGAACTCTTGGAAACTGCTTCACTCTACTCCCAGGGTACAGAACTCCGGGACACTGCATTTCTCTATCTCCATGTTACAAATGCACGTAAGCTGCATCTCCTAACTCAGACTATGGAAAACCCACATATGGCGAATGCCTACTTCCAGGCTACAGAACACTTCTGAACTGTTTCTCTGCTTTTTTTCACACATAGGATGCAGAATTCTTATCAACTGCATCTCTCTTCACACAGATTACAGAACTCGCGAAAGCTGCGTCTCCTACAGTCAAGCTACAGAAAACCCACAAAATGCGTACTGTAACTCCCACGCTACAGAACTCTGTTAACTGCTTCTCTCTACACCAGGGATACTGAATTCACATAGCCTTCATCTCTCCACACCCAGCTTACAGAACTCCGTCAGCTGCCTCTCCCACACTGATGTTATAGGAAACCCACATATTGCGTATTGCTTCTCCCATGCTACAGAACTCTGAAAAGTGCTGCTCTCTAGATTCAGGATAGAGAAATCCCCTAAGCTGCGTCTCCTACACTCCAGCTGCTGAAATCACATATTGAGTACGCCTACACTCAGGATACAGAACTCTTGGAAACTGCTTCACTCTACTCCCAGGGTACAGAACTCCGGGACACTGCATTTCTCTATCCCCTCGTTACAAATACAGGTAACTGCATCTCCTGCACTAGGCTACAGAAATCCCCCATATTGCGAAAGCCTACATCCAGGCTACAGAACACTTCTGAAATGTTTCCCTCTACCCTCGAATACAGAACTCTTGTAAACTGCTTCTCTCTACACATATGATACAGAACTCCAAAATCTGCATCTCTCCATACCCAGCTTACAGAACCCCCGAAAACTGCGTATCTACAAACTACAGAAAACCCGCAAATTACGTATTATTACTCCCACGCTACAGAACTCTGTAAAGTGCTGCTCTCTAGATCCAGGATAGAGAAATCCCCTAAGCTGAGTCTCCTACATTCAGGCTACTGAAATCACATATTGCGTATGCCTACACTCAGGATACAGAACTCTTGGAAACTGCTTCACTCTACACCCAGGATACAGAACTCCGGGAATCTGCTCTCTCTACCCAAACGATCCAGAAAACACATAAGCTGCATCTCCTGCAGTAAAGCTACTGAAAGCCCAGCTTTTCCTTATGCTATTCCCATGCTACGGAATTCTGTAAACTGCTTCTCTCTACACCCAGGTTACAGAACTCTTGTAAACTGCTTCTCACAAGACCCAGGATAGAAAAGTACCATAAGATGTGTCTGCTACACTCAGGCTACAGATATCCCGCATATTATTTGTTGCTACTCCCATGCTGCAGAACTCTTGTAAACTGCTTTTCTCTACACATAGGATACAGAATTCTTATCAACTGCATCTCTCCACACGCAGGTTACAGAACGCCCGAAAACTGCGTATCTACAGTCACGCTAGAGAAAACCCGCATATTACATATGGCTACTCCCATGCTGCAGACCTCAAGTAAACTGCTTCTCTCTACACAGAGGATACAGAACTCCAAAATCTGCATCTCTCCATACCCAGCTTACAGAACCCCCAAAAACTGAGTATCTACAAACTACAGAAAACCCGCAAATTGCGTATTATTACTCCCACGCTACAGAACTCTGTAAAGTGCTGCTCTCTAGATCCAGGATAGAGAAATCCCCTAAGCTGCGTCTCCTACACTCCGGCTACTGAAATCACGGATTGAGTACGTCTACACTCAGGATACAGAACTCTTGGAAACTGCTTCACTCTACTCCCAGGGTACAGAACTCCGGGACACTGCATTTCTCTATCTCCATGTTACAAATGCACGTAAGCTGCATCTCCTAACTCAGACTATGGAAAACCCACATATGGCGAATGCCTACTTCCAGGCTACAGAACACTTCTGAACTGTTTCTCTGCTTTTTTTCACACATAGGATGCAGAATTCTTATCAACTGCATCTCTCTTCACACAGATTACAGAACTCGCGAAAGCTGCGTCTCCTACAGTCAAGCTACAGAAAACCCACAAAATGCGTACTGTAACTCCCACGCTACAGAACTCTGTTAACTGCTTCTCTCTACACCAGGGATACTGAATTCACATAGCCTTCATCTCTCCACACCCAGCTTACAGAACTCCGTCAGCTGCCTCTCCCACACTGATGTTATAGGAAACCCACATATTGCGTATTGCTTCTCCCATGCTACAGAACTCTGAAAAGTGCTGCTCTCTAGATTCAGGATAGAGAAATCCCCTAAGCTGCGTCTCCTACACTCCAGCTGCTGAAATCACATATTGAGTACGCCTACACTCAGGATACAGAACTCTTGGAAACTGCTTCACTCTACTCCCAGGGTACAGAACTCCGGGACACTGCATTTCTCTATCCCCTCGTTACAAATACAGGTAACTGCATCTCCTGCACTAGGCTACAGAAATCCCCCATATTGCGAAAGCCTACATCCAGGCTACAGAACACTTCTGAAATGTTTCCCTCTACCCTCGAATACAGAACTCTTGTAAACTGCTTCTCTCTACACATATGATACAGAACTCCAAAATCTGCATCTCTCCATACCCAGCTTACAGAACCCCCGAAAACTGCGTATCTACAAACTACAGAAAACCCGCAAATTACGTATTATTACTCCCACGCTACAGAACTCTGTAAAGTGCTGCTCTCTAGATCCAGGATAGAGAAATCCCCTAAGCTGAGTCTCCTACATTCAGGCTACTGAAATCACATATTGCGTATGCCTACACTCAGGATACAGAACTCTTGGAAACTGCTTCACTCTACACCCAGGATACAGAACTCCGGGAATCTGCTCTCTCTACCCAAACGATCCAGAAAACACATAAGCTGCATCTCCTGCAGTAAAGCTACTGAAAGCCCAGCTTTTCCTTATGCTATTCCCATGCTACGGAATTCTGTAAACTGCTTCTCTCTACACCCAGGTTACAGAACTCTTGTAAACTGCTTCTCACAAGACCCAGGATAGAAAAGTACCATAAGATGTGTCTGCTACACTCAGGCTACAGATATCCCGCATATTATTTGTTGCTACTCCCATGCTGCAGAACTCTTGTAAACTGCTTTTCTCTACACATAGGATACAGAATTCTTATCAACTGCATCTCTCCACACGCAGGTTACAGAACGCCCGAAAACTGCGTATCTACAGTCACGCTAGAGAAAACCCGCATATTACATATGGCTACTCCCATGCTGCAGACCTCAAGTAAACTGCTTCTCTCTACACAGAGGATACAGAACTCCAAAATCTGCATCTCTCCATACCCAGCTTACAGAACCCCCAAAAACTGCGTATCTACAAACTACAGAAAACCCGCAAATTGCGTATTATTACTCCCACGCTACAGAACTCTGTAAAGTGCTGCTCTCTAGATCCAGGATAGAGAAATCCCCTAAGCTGCGTCTCCTACACTCCGGCTACTGAAATCACGGATTGAGTACGCCTACACTCAGGATACAGAACTCTTGGAAACTGCTTCACTCTACTCCCAGGGTACAGAACTCCGGGACACTGCATTTCTCTATCTCCATGTTACAAATGCACGTAAGCTGCATCTCCTAACTCAGACTATGGAAAACCCACATATGGCGAATGCCTACTTCCAGGCTACAGAACACTTCTGAACTGTTTCTCTGCTTTTTTTCACACATAGGATGCAGAATTCTTATCAACTGCATCTCTCTTCACACAGATTACAGAACTCGCGAAAGCTGCGTCTCCTACAGTCAAGCTACAGAAAACCCACAAAATGCGTACTGTAACTCCCACGCTACAGAACTCTGTTAACTGCTTCTCTCTACACCAGGGATACTGAATTCACATAGCCTTCATCTCTCCACACCCAGCTTACAGAACTCCGTCAGCTGCCTCTCCCACACTGATGTTATAGGAAACCCACATATTGCGTATTGCTTCTCCCATGCTACAGAACTCTGAAAAGTGCTGCTCTCTAGATTCAGGATAGAGAAATCCCCTAAGCTGCGTCTCCTACACTCCAGCTGCTGAAATCACATATTGAGTACGCCTACACTCAGGATACAGAACTCTTGGAAACTGCTTCACTCTACTCCCAGGGTACAGAACTCCGGGACACTGCATTTCTCTATCCCCTCGTTACAAATACAGGTAACTGCATCTCCTGCACTAGGCTACAGAAATCCCCCATATTGCGAAAGCCTACATCCAGGCTACAGAACACTTCTGAAATGTTTCCCTCTACCCTCGAATACAGAACTCTTGTAAACTGCTTCTCTCTACACATATGATACAGAACTCCAAAATCTGCATCTCTCCATACCCAGCTTACAGAACCCCCGAAAACTGCGTATCTACAAACTACAGAAAACCCGCAAATTACGTATTATTACTCCCACGCTACAGAACTCTGTAAAGTGCTGCTCTCTAGATCCAGGATAGAGAAATCCCCTAAGCTGAGTCTCCTACATTCAGGCTACTGAAATCACATATTGCGTATGCCTACACTCAGGATACAGAACTCTTGGAAACTGCTTCACTCTACACCCAGGATACAGAACTCCGGGAATCTGCTCTCTCTACCCAAACGATCCAGAAAACACATAAGCTGCATCTCCTGCAGTAAAGCTACTGAAAGCCCAGCTTTTCCTTATGCTATTCCCATGCTACGGAATTCTGTAAACTGCTTCTCTCTACACCCAGGTTACAGAACTCTTGTAAACTGCTTCTCACAAGACCCAGGATAGAAAAGTACCATAAGATGTGTCTGCTACACTCAGGCTTACAGATATCCCGCATATTATTTGTTGCTACTCCCATGCTGCAGAACTCTTGTAAACTGCTTTTCTCTACACATAGGATACAGAATTCTTATCAACTGCATCTCTCCACACGCAGGTTACAGAACGCCCGAAAACTGCGTATCTACAGTCACGCTAGAGAAAACCCGCATATTACATATGGCTACTCCCATGCTGCAGACCTCAAGTAAACTGCTTCTCTCTACACAGAGGATACAGAACTCCAAAATCTGCATCTCTCCATACCCAGCTTACAGAACCCCCAAAAACTGCGTATCTACAAACTACAGAAAACCCGCAAATTGCGTATTATTACTCCCACGCTACAGAACTCTGTAAAGTGCTGCTCTCTAGATCCAGGATAGAGAAATCCCCTAAGCTGCGTCTCCTACACTCCGGCTACTGAAATCACGGATTGAGTACGCCTACACTCAGGATACAGAACTCTTGGAAACTGCTTCACTCTACTCCCAGGGTACAGAACTCCGGGACACTGCATTTCTCTATCTCCATGTTACAAATGCACGTAAGCTGCATCTCCTAACTCAGACTATGGAAAACCCACATATGGCGAATGCCTACTTCCAGGCTACAGAACACTTCTGAACTGTTTCTCTGCTTTTTTTCACACATAGGATGCAGAATTCTTATCAACTGCATCTCTCTTCACACAGATTACAGAACTCGCGAAAGCTGCGTCTCCTACAGTCAAGCTACAGAAAACCCACAAAATGCGTACTGTAACTCCCACGCTACAGAACTCTGTTAACTGCTTCTCTCTACACCAGGGATACTGAATTCACATAGCCTTCATCTCTCCACACCCAGCTTACAGAACTCCGTCAGCTGCCTCTCCCACACTGATGTTATAGGAAACCCACATATTGCGTATTGCTTCTCCCATGCTACAGAACTCTGAAAAGTGCTGCTCTCTAGATTCAGGATAGAGAAATCCCCTAAGCTGCGTCTCCTACACTCCAGCTGCTGAAATCACATATTGAGTACGCCTACACTCAGGATACAGAACTCTTGGAAACTGCTTCACTCTACTCCCAGGGTACAGAACTCCGGGACACTGCATTTCTCTATCCCCTCGTTACAAATACAGGTAACTGCATCTCCTGCACTAGGCTACAGAAATCCCCCATATTGCGAAAGCCTACATCCAGGCTACAGAACACTTCTGAAATGTTTCCCTCTACCCTCGAATACAGAACTCTTGTAAACTGCTTCTCTCTACACATATGATACAGAACTCCAAAATCTGCATCTCTCCATACCCAGCTTACAGAACCCCCGAAAACTGCGTATCTACAAACTACAGAAAACCCGCAAATTACGTATTATTACTCCCACGCTACAGAACTCTGTAAAGTGCTGCTCTCTAGATCCAGGATAGAGAAATCCCCTAAGCTGAGTCTCCTACATTCAGGCTACTGAAATCACATATTGCGTATGCCTACACTCAGGATACAGAACTCTTGGAAACTGCTTCACTCTACACCCAGGATACAGAACTCCGGGAATCTGCTCTCTCTACCCAAACGATCCAGAAAACACATAAGCTGCATCTCCTGCAGTAAAGCTACTGAAAGCCCAGCTTTTCCTTATGCTATTCCCATGCTACGGAATTCTGTAAACTGCTTCTCTCTACACCCAGGTTACAGAACTCTTGTAAACTGCTTCTCACAAGACCCAGGATAGAAAAGTACCATAAGATGTGTTTGCTACACTCAGGCTACAGATATCCCGCATATTATTTGTTGCTACTCCCATGCTGCAGAACTCTTGTAAACTGCTTTTCTCTACACATAGGATACAGAACTCCAAAATCTGCATCTCTCCATACCCAGCTTACAGAACCCCCGAAAACTGCGTATCTACAAACTACAGAAAACCCGCAAATTACGTATTATTACTCCCACGCTACAGAACTCTGTAAAGTGCTGCTCTCTAGATCCAGGATAGAGAAATCCCCTAAGCTGAGTCTCCTACATTCAGGCTACTGAAATCACATATTGCGTATGCCTACACTCAGGATACAGAACTCTTGGAAACTGCTTCACTCTACACCCAGGATACAGAACTCCGGGAATCTGCTCTCTCTACCCAAACGATCCAGAAAACACATAAGCTGCATCTCCTGCAGTAAAGCTACTGAAAGCCCAGCTTTTCCTTATGCTATTCCCATGCTACGGAATTCTGTAAACTGCTTCTCTCTACACCCAGGTTACAGAACTCTTGTAAACTGCTTCTCACAAGACCCAGGATAGAAAAGTACCATAAGATGTGTCTGCTACACTCAGGCTACAGATATCCCGCATATTATTTGTTGCTACTCCCATGCTGCAGAACTCTTGTAAACTGCTTTTCTCTACACATAGGATACAGAATTCTTATCAACTGCATCTCTCCACACGCAGGTTACAGAACGCCCGAAAACTGCGTATCTACAGTCACGCTAGAGAAAACCCGCATATTACATATGGCTACTCCCATGCTGCAGACCTCAAGTAAACTGCTTCTCTCTACACAGAGGATACAGAACTCCAAAATCTGCATCTCTCCATACCCAGCTTACAGAACCCCCAAAAACTGCGTATCTACAAACTACAGAAAACCCGCAAATTGCGTATTATTACTCCCACGCTACAGAACTCTGTAAAGTGCTGCTCTCTAGATCCAGGATAGAGAAATCCCCTAAGCTGCGTCTCCTACACTCCGGCTACTGAAATCACGGATTGAGTACGCCTACACTCAGGATACAGAACTCTTGGAAACTGCTTCACTCTACTCCCAGGGTACAGAACTCCGGGACACTGCATTTCTCTATCTCCATGTTACAAATGCACGTAAGCTGCATCTCCTAACTCAGACTATGGAAAACCCACATATGGCGAATGCCTACTTCCAGGCTACAGAACACTTCTGAACTGTTTCTCTGCTTTTTTTCACACATAGGATGCAGAATTCTTATCAACTGCATCTCTCTTCACACAGATTACAGAACTCGCGAAAGCTGCGTCTCCTACAGTCAAGCTACAGAAAACCCACAAAATGCGTACTGTAACTCCCACGCTACAGAACTCTGTTAACTGCTTCTCTCTACACCAGGGATACTGAATTCACATAGCCTTCATCTCTCCACACCCAGCTTACAGAACTCCGTCAGCTGCCTCTCCCACACTGATGTTATAGGAAACCCACATATTGCGTATTGCTTCTCCCATGCTACAGAACTCTGAAAAGTGCTGCTCTCTAGATTCAGGATAGAGAAATCCCCTAAGCTGCGTCTCCTACACTCCAGCTGCTGAAATCACATATTGAGTACGCCTACACTCAGGATACAGAACTCTTGGAAACTGCTTCACTCTACTCCCAGGGTACAGAACTCCGGGACACTGCATTTCTCTATCCCCTCGTTACAAATACAGGTAACTGCATCTCCTGCACTAGGCTACAGAAATCCCCCATATTGCGAAAGCCTACATCCAGGCTACAGAACACTTCTGAAATGTTTCCCTCTACCCTCGAATACAGAACTCTTGTAAACTGCTTCTCTCTACACATATGATACAGAACTCCAAAATCTGCATCTCTCCATACCCAGCTTACAGAACCCCCGAAAACTGCGTATCTACAAACTACAGAAAACCCGCAAATTACGTATTATTACTCCCACGCTACAGAACTCTGTAAAGTGCTGCTCTCTAGATCCAGGATAGAGAAATCCCCTAAGCTGAGTCTCCTACATTCAGGCTACTGAAATCACATATTGCGTATGCCTACACTCAGGATACAGAACTCTTGGAAACTGCTTCACTCTACACCCAGGATACAGAACTCCGGGAATCTGCTCTCTCTACCCAAACGATCCAGAAAACACATAAGCTGCATCTCCTGCAGTAAAGCTACTGAAAGCCCAGCTTTTCCTTATGCTATTCCCATGCTACGGAATTCTGTAAACTGCTTCTCTCTACACCCAGGTTACAGAACTCTTGTAAACTGCTTCTCACAAGACCCAGGATAGAAAAGTACCATAAGATGTGTTTGCTACACTCAGGCTACAGATATCCCGCATATTATTTGTTGCTACTCCCATGCTGCAGAACTCTTGTAAACTGCTTTTCTCTACACATAGGATACAGAATTCTTATCAACTGCATCTCTCCACACGCAGGTTACAGAACGCCCGAAAACTGCGTATCTACAGTCACGCTAGAGAAAACCCGCATATTACATATGGCTACTCCCATGCTGCAGACCTCAAGTAAACTGCTTCTCTCTACACAGAGGATACAGAACTCCAAAATCTGCATCTCTCCATACCCAGCTTACAGAACCCCCAAAAACTGCGTATCTACAAACTACAGAAAACCCGCAAATTGCGTATTATTACTCCCACGCTACAGAACTCTGTAAAGTGCTGCTCTCTAGATCCAGGATAGAGAAATCCCCTAAGCTGCGTCTCCTACACTCCGGCTACTGAAATCACGGATTGAGTACGCCTACACTCAGGATACAGAACTCTTGGAAACTGCTTCACTCTACTCCCAGGGTACAGAACTCCGGGACACTGCATTTCTCTATCTCCATGTTACAAATGCACGTAAGCTGCATCTCCTAACTCAGACTATGGAAAACCCACATATGGCGAATGCCTACTTCCAGGCTACAGAACACTTCTGAACTGTTTCTCTGCTTTTTTTCACACATAGGATGCAGAATTCTTATCAACTGCATCTCTCTTCACACAGATTACAGAACTCGCGAAAGCTGCGTCTCCTACAGTCAAGCTACAGAAAACCCACAAAATGCGTACTGTAACTCCCACGCTACAGAACTCTGTTAACTGCTTCTCTCTACACCAGGGATACTGAATTCACATAGCCTTCATCTCTCCACACCCAGCTTACAGAACTCCGTCAGCTGCCTCTCCCACACTGATGTTATAGGAAACCCACATATTGCGTATTGCTTCTCCCATGCTACAGAACTCTGAAAAGTGCTGCTCTCTAGATTCAGGATAGAGAAATCCCCTAAGCTGCGTCTCCTACACTCCAGCTGCTGAAATCACATATTGAGTACGCCTACACTCAGGATACAGAACTCTTGGAAACTGCTTCACTCTACTCCCAGGGTACAGAACTCCGGGACACTGCATTTCTCTATCCCCTCGTTACAAATACAGGTAACTGCATCTCCTGCACTAGGCTACAGAAATCCCCCATATTGCGAAAGCCTACATCCAGGCTACAGAACACTTCTGAAATGTTTCCCTCTACCCTCGAATACAGAACTCTTGTAAACTGCTTCTCTCTACACATATGATACAGAACTCCAAAATCTGCATCTCTCCATACCCAGCTTACAGAACCCCCGAAAACTGCGTATCTACAAACTACAGAAAACCCGCAAATTACGTATTATTACTCCCACGCTACAGAACTCTGTAAAGTGCTGCTCTCTAGATCCAGGATAGAGAAATCCCCTAAGCTGAGTCTCCTACATTCAGGCTACTGAAATCACATATTGCGTATGCCTACACTCAGGATACAGAACTCTTGGAAACTGCTTCACTCTACACCCAGGATACAGAACTCCGGGAATCTGCTCTCTCTACCCAAACGATCCAGAAAACACATAAGCTGCATCTCCTGCAGTAAAGCTACTGAAAGCCCAGCTTTTCCTTATGCTATTCCCATGCTACGGAATTCTGTAAACTGCTTCTCTCTACACCCAGGTTACAGAACTCTTGTAAACTGCTTCTCACAGGACCCAGGATAGAAAAGTACCATAAGATGTGTCTGCTACACTCAGGCTACAGATATCCCGCATATTATTTGTTGCTACTCCCATGCTGCAGAACTCTTGTAAACTGCTTTTCTCTACACATAGGATACAGAATTCTTATCAACTGCATCTCTCCACACGCAGGTTACAGAACGCCCGAAAACTGCGTATCTACAGTCACGCTAGAGAAAACCCGCATATTACATATGGCTACTCCCATGCTGCAGACCTCAAGTAAACTGCTTCTCTCTACACAGAGGATACAGAACTCCAAAATCTGCATCTCTCCATACCCAGCTTACAGAACCCCCAAAAA
Source organism: Oryctolagus cuniculus (assembly GCF_051225735.1). Taxonomy (NCBI): domain Eukaryota; kingdom Metazoa; phylum Chordata; class Mammalia; order Lagomorpha; family Leporidae; genus Oryctolagus; species Oryctolagus cuniculus. The sequence continues at coordinate 25,168,337 of NC_142873.1, forward strand.
CTGCGTATCTACAAACTACAGAAAACCCGCAAATTGCGTATTATTACTCCCACGCTACAGAACTCTGTAAAGTGCTGCTCTCTAGATCCAGGATAGAGAAATCCCCTAAGCTGCGTCTCCTACACTCCGGCTACTGAAATCACGGATTGAGTACGCCTACACTCAGGATACAGAACTCTTGGAAACTGCTTCACTCTACTCCCAGGGTACAGAACTCCGGGACACTGCATTTCTCTATCTCCATGTTACAAATGCACGTAAGCTGCATCTCCTAACTCAGACTATGGAAAACCCACATATGGCGAATGCCTACTTCCAGGCTACAGAACACTTCTGAACTGTTTCTCTGCTTTTTTTCACACATAGGATGCAGAATTCTTATCAACTGCATCTCTCTTCACACAGATTACAGAACTCGCGAAAGCTGCGTCTCCTACAGTCAAGCTACAGAAAACCCACAAAATGCGTACTGTAACTCCCACGCTACAGAACTCTGTTAACTGCTTCTCTCTACACCAGGGATACTGAATTCACATAGCCTTCATCTCTCCACACCCAGCTTACAGAACTCCGTCAGCTGCCTCTCCCACACTGATGTTATAGGAAACCCACATATTGCGTATTGCTTCTCCCATGCTACAGAACTCTGAAAAGTGCTGCTCTCTAGATTCAGGATAGAGAAATCCCCTAAGCTGCGTCTCCTACACTCCAGCTGCTGAAATCACATATTGAGTACGCCTACACTCAGGATACAGAACTCTTGGAAACTGCTTCACTCTACTCCCAGGGTACAGAACTCCGGGACACTGCATTTCTCTATCCCCTCGTTACAAATACAGGTAACTGCATCTCCTGCACTAGGCTACAGAAATCCCCCATATTGCGAAAGCCTACATCCAGGCTACAGAACACTTCTGAAATGTTTCCCTCTACCTTCGAATACAGAACTCTTGTAAACTGCTTCTCTCTACACATATGATACAGAACTCCAAAATCTGCATCTCTCCATACCCAGCTTACAGAACCCCCGAAAACTGCGTATCTACAAACTACAGAAAACCCGCAAATTACGTATTATTACTCCCACGCTACAGAACTCTGTAAAGTGCTGCTCTCTAGATCCAGGATAGAGAAATCCCCTAAGCTGAGTCTCCTACATTCAGGCTACTGAAATCACATATTGCGTATGCCTACACTCAGGATACAGAACTCTTGGAAACTGCTTCACTCTACACCCAGGATACAGAACTCCGGGAATCTGCTCTCTCTACCCAAACGATCCAGAAAACACATAAGCTGCATCTCCTGCAGTAAAGCTACTGAAAGCCCAGCTTTTCCTTATGCTATTCCCATGCTACGGAATTCTGTAAACTGCTTCTCTCTACACCCAGGTTACAGAACTCTTGTAAACTGCTTCTCACAAGACCCAGGATAGAAAAGTACCATAAGATGTGTCTGCTACACTCAGGCTACAGATATCCCGCATATTATTTGTTGCTACTCCCATGCTGCAGAACTCTTGTAAACTGCTTTTCTCTACACATAGGATACAGAACTCCAAAATCTGCATCTCTCCATACCCAGCTTACAGAACCCCCGAAAACTGCGTATCTACAAACTACAGAAAACCCGCAAATTACGTATTATTACTCCCACGCTACAGAACTCTGTAAAGTGCTGCTCTCTAGATCCAGGATAGAGAAATCCCCTAAGCTGAGTCTCCTACATTCAGGCTACTGAAATCACATATTGCGTATGCCTACACTCAGGATACAGAACTCTTGGAAACTGCTTCACTCTACACCCAGGATACAGAACTCCGGGAATCTGCTCTCTCTACCCAAACGATCCAGAAAACACATAAGCTGCATCTCCTGCAGTAAAGCTACTGAAAGCCCAGCTTTTCCTTATGCTATTCCCATGCTACGGAATTCTGTAAACTGCTTCTCTCTACACCCAGGTTACAGAACTCTTGTAAACTGCTTCTCACAAGACCCAGGATAGAAAAGTACCATAAGATGTGTCTGCTACACTCAGGCTACAGATATCCCGCATATTATTTGTTGCTACTCCCATGCTGCAGAACTCTTGTAAACTGCTTTTCTCTACACATAGGATACAGAATTCTTATCAACTGCATCTCTCCACACGCAGGTTACAGAACGCCCGAAAACTGCGTATCTACAGTCACGCTAGAGAAAACCCGCATATTACATATGGCTACTCCCATGCTGCAGACCTCAAGTAAACTGCTTCTCTCTACACAGAGGATACAGAACTCCAAAATCTGCATCTCTCCATACCCAGCTTACAGAACCCCCAAAAACTGCGTATCTACAAACTACAGAAAACCCGCAAATTGCGTATTATTACTCCCACGCTACAGAACTCTGTAAAGTGCTGCTCTCTAGATCCAGGATAGAGAAATCCCCTAAGCTGCGTCTCCTACACTCCGGCTACTGAAATCACGGATTGAGTACGCCTACACTCAGGATACAGAACTCTTGGAAACTGCTTCACTCTACTCCCAGGGTACAGAACTCCGGGACACTGCATTTCTCTATCTCCATGTTACAAATGCACGTAAGCTGCATCTCCTAACTCAGACTATGGAAAACCCACATATGGCGAATGCCTACTTCCAGGCTACAGAACACTTCTGAACTGTTTCTCTGCTTTTTTTCACACATAGGATGCAGAATTCTTATCAACTGCATCTCTCTTCACACAGATTACAGAACTCGCGAAAGCTGCGTCTCCTACAGTCAAGCTACAGAAAACCCACAAAATGCGTACTGTAACTCCCACGCTACAGAACTCTGTTAACTGCTTCTCTCTACACCAGGGATACTGAATTCACATAGCCTTCATCTCTCCACACCCAGCTTACAGAACTCCGTCAGCTGCCTCTCCCACACTGATGTTATAGGAAACCCACATATTGCGTATTGCTTCTCCCATGCTACAGAACTCTGAAAAGTGCTGCTCTCTAGATTCAGGATAGAGAAATCCCCTAAGCTGCGTCTCCTACACTCCAGCTGCTGAAATCACATATTGAGTACGCCTACACTCAGGATACAGAACTCTTGGAAACTGCTTCACTCTACTCCCAGGGTACAGAACTCCGGGACACTGCATTTCTCTATCCCCTCGTTACAAATACAGGTAACTGCATCTCCTGCACTAGGCTACAGAAATCCCCCATATTGCGAAAGCCTACATCCAGGCTACAGAACACTTCTGAAATGTTTCCCTCTACCCTCGAATACAGAACTCTTGTAAACTGCTTCTCTCTACACATATGATACAGAACTCCAAAATCTGCATCTCTCCATACCCAGCTTACAGAACCCCCGAAAACTGCGTATCTACAAACTACAGAAAACCCGCAAATTACGTATTATTACTCCCACGCTACAGAACTCTGTAAAGTGCTGCTCTCTAGATCCAGGATAGAGAAATCCCCTAAGCTGAGTCTCCTACATTCAGGCTACTGAAATCACATATTGCGTATGCCTACACTCAGGATACAGAACTCTTGGAAACTGCTTCACTCTACACCCAGGATACAGAACTCCGGGAATCTGCTCTCTCTACCCAAACGATCCAGAAAACACATAAGCTGCATCTCCTGCAGTAAAGCTACTGAAAGCCCAGCTTTTCCTTATGCTATTCCCATGCTACGGAATTCTGTAAACTGCTTCTCTCTACACCCAGGTTACAGAACTCTTGTAAACTGCTTCTCACAAGACCCAGGATAGAAAAGTACCATAAGATGTGTCTGCTACACTCAGGCTACAGATATCCCGCATATTATTTGTTGCTACTCCCATGCTGCAGAACTCTTGTAAACTGCTTTTCTCTACACATAGGATACAGAATTCTTATCAACTGCATCTCTCCACACGCAGGTTACAGAACGCCCGAAAACTGCGTATCTACAGTCACGCTAGAGAAAACCCGCATATTACATATGGCTACTCCCATGCTGCAGACCTCAAGTAAACTGCTTCTCTCTACACAGAGGATACAGAACTCCAAAATCTGCATCTCTCCATACCCAGCTTACAGAACCCCCAAAAACTGCGTATCTACAAACTACAGAAAACCCGCAAATTGCGTATTATTACTCCCACGCTACAGAACTCTGTAAAGTGCTGCTCTCTAGATCCAGGATAGAGAAATCCCCTAAGCTGCGTCTCCTACACTCCGGCTACTGAAATCACGGATTGAGTACGCCTACACTCAGGATACAGAACTCTTGGAAACTGCTTCACTCTACTCCCAGGGTACAGAACTCCGGGACACTGCATTTCTCTATCTCCATGTTACAAATGCACGTAAGCTGCATCTCCTAACTCAGACTATGGAAAACCCACATATGGCGAATGCCTACTTCCAGGCTACAGAACACTTCTGAACTGTTTCTCTGCTTTTTTTCACACATAGAATGCAGAATTCTTATCAACTGCATCTCTCTTCACACAGATTACAGAACTCGCGAAAGCTGCGTCTCCTACAGTCAAGCTACAGAAAACCCACAAAATGCGTACTGTAACTCCCACGCTACAGAACTCTGTTAACTGCTTCTCTCTACACCAGGGATACTGAATTCACATAGCCTTCATCTCTCCACACCCAGCTTACAGAACTCCGTCAGCTGCCTCTCCCACACTGATGTTATAGGAAACCCACATATTGCGTATTGCTTCTCCCATGCTACAGAACTCTGAAAAGTGCTGCTCTCTAGATTCAGGATAGAGAAATCCCCTAAGCTGCGTCTCCTACACTCCAGCTGCTGAAATCACATATTGAGTACGCCTACACTCAGGATACAGAACTCTTGGAAACTGCTTCACTCTACTCCCAGGGTACAGAACTCCGGGACACTGCATTTCTCTATCCCCTCGTTACAAATACAGGTAACTGCATCTCCTGCACTAGGCTACAGAAATCCCCCATATTGAGAAAGCCTACATCCAGGCTACAGAACACTTCTGAAATGTTTCCCTCTACCCTCGAATACAGAACTCTTGTAAACTGCTTCTCTCTACACATATGATACAGAACTCCAAAATCTGCATCTCTCCATACCCAGCTTACAGAACCCCCGAAAACTGCGTATCTACAAACTACAGAAAACCCGCAAATTACGTATTATTACTCCCACGCTACAGAACTCTGTAAAGTGCTGCTCTCTAGATCCAGGATAGAGAAATCCCCTAAGCTGAGTCTCCTACATTCAGGCTACTGAAATCACATATTGCGTATGCCTACACTCAGGATACAGAACTCTTGGAAACTGCTTCACTCTACACCCAGGATACAGAACTCCGGGAATCTGCTCTCTCTACCCAAACGATCCAGAAAACACATAAGCTGCATCTCCTGCAGTAAAGCTACTGAAAGCCCAGCTTTTCCTTATGCTATTCCCATGCTACGGAATTCTGTAAACTGCTTCTCTCTACACCCAGGTTACAGAACTCTTGTAAACTGCTTCTCACAAGACCCAGGATAGAAAAGTACCATAAGATGTGTCTGCTACACTCAGGCTACAGATATCCGGCATATTATTTGTTGCTACTCCCATGCTGCAGAACTCTTGTAAACTGCTTTTCTCTACACATAGGATACAGAACTCCAAAATCTGCATCTCTCCATACCCAGCTTACAGAACCCCCGAAAACTGCGTATCTACAAACTACAGAAAACCCGCAAATTACGTATTATTACTCCCACACTACAGAACTCTGTAAAGTGCTGCTCTCTAGATCCAGGATAGAGAAATCCCCTAAGCTGAGTCTCCTACATTCAGGCTACTGAAATCACATATTGCGTATGCCTACACTCAGGATACAGAACTCTTGGAAACTGCTTCACTCTACACCCAGGATACAGAACTCCGGGAATCTGCTCTCTCTACCCAAACGATCCAGAAAACACATAAGCTGCATCTCCTGCAGTAAAGCTACTGAAAGCCCAGCTTTTCCTTATGCTATTCCCATGCTACGGAATTCTGTAAACTGCTTCTCTCTACACCCAGGTTACAGAACTCTTGTAAACTGCTTCTCACAAGACCCAGGATAGAAAAGTACCATAAGATGTGTCTGCTACACTCAGGCTACAGATATCCCGCATATTATTTGTTGCTACTCCCATGCTGCAGAACTCTTGTAAACTGCTTTTCTCTACACATAGGATACAGAATTCTTATCAACTGCATCTCTCTACACGCAGGTTACAGAACGCCCGAAAACTGCGTATCTACAGTCACGCTAGAGAAAACCCGCATATTACATATGGCTACTCCCATGCTGCAGACCTCAAGTAAACTGCTTCTCTCTACACAGAGGATACAGAACTCCAAAATCTGCATCTCTCCATACCCAGCTTACAGAACCCCCAAAAACTGCGTATCTACAAACTACAGAAAACCCGCAAATTGCGTATTATTACTCCCACGCTACAGAACTCTGTAAAGTGCTGCTCTCTAGATCCAGGATAGAGAAATCCCCTAAGCTGCGTCTCCTACACTCCGGCTACTGAAATCACGGATTGAGTACGCCTACACTCAGGATACAGAACTCTTGGAAACTGCTTCACTCTACTCCCAGGGTACAGAACTCCGGGACACTGCATTTCTCTATCTCCATGTTACAAATGCACGTAAGCTGCATCTCCTAACTCAGACTATGGAAAACCCACATATGGCGAATGCCTACTTCCAGGCTACAGAACACTTCTGAACTGTTTCTCTGCTTTTTTTCACACATAGGATGCAGAATTCTTATCAACTGCATCTCTCTTCACACAGATTACAGAACTCGCGAAAGCTGCGTCTCCTACAGTCAAGCTACAGAAAACCCACAAAATGCGTACTGTAACTCCCACGCTACAGAACTCTGTTAACTGCTTCTCTCTACACCAGGGATACTGAATTCACATAGCCTTCATCTCTCCACACCCAGCTTACAGAACTCCGTCAGCTGCCTCTCCCCCACTGATGTTATAGGAAACCCACATATTGCGTATTGCTTCTCCCATGCTACAGAACTCTGAAAAGTGCTGCTCTCTAGATTCAGGATAGAGAAATCCCCTAAGCTGCGTCTCCTACACTCCAGCTGCTGAAATCACATATTGAGTACGCCTACACTCAGGATACAGAACTCTTGGAAACTGCTTCACTCTACTCCCAGGGTACAGAACTCCGGGACACTGCATTTCTCTATCCCCTCGTTACAAATACAGGTAACTGCATCTCCTGCACTAGGCTACAGAAATCCCCCATATTGAGAAAGCCTACATCCAGGCTACAGAACACTTCTGAAATGTTTCCCTCTACACTCGAATACAGAACTCTTGTAAACTGCTTCTCTCTACACATATGATACAGAACTCCAAAATCTGCATCTCTCCATACCCAGCTTACAGAACCCCCGAAAACTGCGTATCTACAAACTACAGAAAACCCGCAAATTGCGTATTATTACTCCCACGCTACAGAACTCTGTAAAGTGCTGCTCTCTAGATCCAGGATAGAGAAATCCCCTAAGCTGCGTCTCCTACATTCAGGCTGCTGAAATCACATATTGAGTACGCCTACACTCAGGATACAGAACTCTTGGAAACTGCTTCACTCTACACCCAGGATACAGAACTCCGGGAATCTGCTCTCTCTACCCAAACGATCCAGAAAACACATAAGCTGCATCTCCTGCAGTAAAGCTACTGAAAGCCCAGCTTTTCCTTATGCTATTCCCATGCTACGGAATTCTGTAAACTGCTTCTCTCTACACCCAGGTTACAGAACTCTTGTAAACTGCTTCTCACAAGACCCAGGATAGAAAAGTACCATAAGATGTGTCTGCTACACTCAGGCTACAGATATCCCGCATATTATTTGTTGCTACTCCCATGCTGCAGAACTCTTGTAAACTGCTTTTCTCTACACATAGGATACAGAACTCCAAAATCTGCATCTCTCCATACCCAGCTTACAGAACCCCCGAAAACTGCGTATCTACAAACTACAGAAAACCCGCAAATTACGTATTATTACTCCCACGCTACAGAACTCTGTAAAGTGCTGCTCTCTAGATCCAGGATAGAGAAATCCCCTAAGCTGAGTCTCCTACATTCAGGCTACTGAAATCACATATTGCGTATGCCTACACTCAGGATACAGAACTCTTGGAAACTGCTTCACTCTACACCCAGGATACAGAACTCCGGGAATCTGCTCTCTCTACCCAAACGATCCAGAAAACACATAAGCTGCATCTCCTGCAGTAAAGCTACTGAAAGCCCAGCTTTTCCTTATGCTATTCCCATGCTACGGAATTCTGTAAACTGCTTCTCTCTACACCCAGGTTACAGAACTCTTGTAAACTGCTTCTCACAAGACCCAGGATAGAAAAGTACCATAAGATGTGTCTGCTACACTCAGGCTACAGATATCCCGCATATTATTTGTTGCTACTCCCATGCTGCAGAACTCTTGTAAACTGCTTTTCTCTACACATAGGATACAGAATTCTTATCAACTGCATCTCTCCACACGCAGGTTACAGAACGCCCGAAAACTGCGTATCTACAGTCACGCTAGAGAAAACCCGCATATTACATATGGCTACTCCCATGCTGCAGACCTCAAGTAAACTGCTTCTCTCTACACAGAGGATACAGAACTCCAAAATCTGCATCTCTCCATACCCAGCTTACAGAACCCCCAAAAACTGCGTATCTACAAACTACAGAAAACCCGCAAATTGCGTATTATTACTCCCACGCTACAGAACTCTGTAAAGTGCTGCTCTCTAGATCCAGGATAGAGAAATCCCCTAAGCTGCGTCTCCTACACTCCGGCTACTGAAATCACGGATTGAGTACGCCTACACTCAGGATACAGAACTCTTGGAAACTGCTTCACTCTACTCCCAGGGTACAGAACTCCGGGACACTGCATTTCTCTATCTCCATGTTACAAATGCACGTAAGCTGCATCTCCTAACTCAGACTATGGAAAACCCACATATGGCGAATGCCTACTTCCAGGCTACAGAACACTTCTGAACTGTTTCTCTGCTTTTTTTCACACATAGGATGCAGAATTCTTATCAACTGCATCTCTCTTCACACAGATTACAGAACTCGCGAAAGCTGCGTCTCCTACAGTCAAGCTACAGAAAACCCACAAAATGCGTACTGTAACTCCCACGCTACAGAACTCTGTTAACTGCTTCTCTCTACACCAGGGATACTGAATTCACATAGCCTTCATCTCTCCACACCCAGCTTACAGAACTCCGTCAGCTGCCTCTCCCACACTGATGTTATAGGAAACCCACATATTGCGTATTGCTTCTCCCATGCTACAGAACTCTGAAAAGTGCTGCTCTCTAGATTCAGGATAGAGAAATCCCCTAAGCTGCGTCTCCTACACTCCAGCTGCTGAAATCACATATTGAGTACGCCTACACTCAGGATACAGAACTCTTGGAAACTGCTTCACTCTACTCCCAGGGTACAGAACTCCGGGACACTGCATTTCTCTATCCCCTCGTTACAAATACAGGTAACTGCATCTCCTGCACTAGGCTACAGAAATCCCCCATATTGAGAAAGCCTACATCCAGGCTACAGAACACTTCTGAAATGTTTCCCTCTACACTCGAATACAGAACTCTTGTAAACTGCTTCTCTCTACACATATGATACAGAACTCCAAAATCTGCATCTCTCCATACCCAGCTTACAGAACCCCCGAAAACTGCGTATCTACAAACTACAGAAAACCCGCAAATTACGTATTATTACTCCCACGCTACAGAACTCTGTAAAGTGCTGCTCTCTAGATCCAGGATAGAGAAATCCCCTAAGCTGAGTCTCCTACATTCAGGCTACTGAAATCACATATTGCGTATGCCTACACTCAGGATACAGAACTCTTGGAAACTGCTTCACTCTACACCCAGGATACAGAACTCCGGGAATCTGCTCTCTCTACCCAAACGATCCAGAAAACACATAAGCTGCATCTCCTGCAGTAAAGCTACTGAAAGCCCAGCTTTTCCTTATGCTATTCCCATGCTACGGAATTCTGTAAACTGCTTCTCTCTACACCCAGGTTACAGAACTCTTGTAAACTGCTTCTCACAAGACCCAGGATAGAAAAGTACCATAAGATGTGTCTGCTACACTCAGGCTACAGATATCCCGCATATTATTTGTTGCTACTCCCATGCTGCAGAACTCTTGTAAACTGCTTTTCTCTACACATAGGATACAGAATTCTTATCAACTGCATCTCTCCACACGCAGGTTACAGAACGCCCGAAAACTGCGTATCTACAGTCACGCTAGAGAAAACCCGCATATTACATATGGCTACTCCCATGCTGCAGACCTCAAGTAAACTGCTTCTCTCTACACAGAGGATACAGAACTCCAAAATCTGCATCTCTCCATACCCAGCTTACAGAACCCCCAAAAACTGCGTATCTACAAACTACAGAAAACCCGCAAATTGCGTATTATTACTCCCACGCTACAGAACTCTGTAAAGTGCTGCTCTCTAGATCCAGGATAGAGAAATCCCCTAAGCTGCGTCTCCTACACTCCGGCTACTGAAATCACGGATTGAGTACGCCTACACTCAGGATACAGAACTCTTGGAAACTGCTTCACTCTACTCCCAGGGTACAGAACTCCGGGACACTGCATTTCTCTATCTCCATGTTACAAATGCACGTAAGCTGCATCTCCTAACTCAGACTATGGAAAACCCACATATGGCGAATGCCTACTTCCAGGCTACAGAACACTTCTGAACTGTTTCTCTGCTTTTTTTCACACATAGGATGCAGAATTCTTATCAACTGCATCTCTCTTCACACAGATTACAGAACTCGCGAAAGCTGCGTCTCCTACAGTCAAGCTACAGAAAACCCACAAAATGCGTACTGTAACTCCCACGCTACAGAACTCTGTTAACTGCTTCTCTCTACACCAGGGATACTGAATTCACATAGCCTTCATCTCTCCACACCCAGCTTACAGAACTCCGTCAGCTGCCTCTCCCACACTGATGTTATAGGAAACCCACATATTGCGTATTGCTTCTCCCATGCTACAGAACTCTGAAAAGTGCTGCTCTCTAGATTCAGGATAGAGAAATCCCCTAAGCTGCGTCTCCTACACTCCAGCTGCTGAAATCACATATTGAGTACGCCTACACTCAGGATACAGAACTCTTGGAAACTGCTTCACTCTACTCCCAGGGTACAGAACTCCGGGACACTGCATTTCTCTATCCCCTCGTTACAAATACAGGTAACTGCATCTCCTGCACTAGGCTACAGAAATCCCCCATATTGAGAAAGCCTACATCCAGGCTACAGAACACTTCTGAAATGTTTCCCTCTACACTCGAATACAGAACTCTTGTAAACTGCTTCTCTCTACACATAGGATACAGAACTCCAAAATCTGCATCTCTCCATACCCAGCTTACAGAACCCCCGAAAACTGCGTATCTACAAACTACAGAAAACCCGCAAATTACGTATTATTACTCCCACGCTACAGAACTCTGTAAAGTGCTGCTCTCTAGATCCAGGATAGAGAAATCCCCTAAGCTGAGTCTCCTACATTCAGGCTACTGAAATCACATATTGCGTATGCCTACACTCAGGATACAGAACTCTTGGAAACTGCTTCACTCTACACCCAGGATACAGAACTCCGGGAATCTGCTCTCTCTACCCAAACGATCCAGAAAACACATAAGCTGCATCTCCTGCAGTAAAGCTACTGAAAGCCCAGCTTTTCCTTATGCTATTCCCATGCTACGGAATTCTGTAAACTGCTTCTCTCTACACCCAGGTTACAGAACTCTTGTAAACTGCTTCTCACAAGACCCAGGATAGAAAAGTACCATAAGATGTGTCTGCTACACTCAGGCTACAGATATCCCGCATATTATTTGTTGCTACTCCCATGCTGCAGAACTCTTGTAAACTGCTTTTCTCTACACATAGGATACAGAACTCCAAAATCTGCATCTCTCCATACCCAGCTTACAGAACCCCCGAAAACTGCGTATCTACAAACTACAGAAAACCCGCAAATTACGTATTATTACTCCCACGCTACAGAACTCTGTAAAGTGCTGCTCTCTAGATCCAGGATAGAGAAATCCCCTAAGCTGAGTCTCCTACATTCAGGCTACTGAAATCACATATTGCGTATGCCTACACTCAGGATACAGAACTCTTGGAAACTGCTTCACTCTACACCCAGGATACAGAACTCCGGGAATCTGCTCTCTCTACCCAAACGATCCAGAAAACACATAAGCTGCATCTCCTGCAGTAAAGCTACTGAAAGCCCAGCTTTTCCTTATGCTATTCCCATGCTACGGAATTCTGTAAACTGCTTCTCTCTACACCCAGGTTACAGAACTCTTGTAAACTGCTTCTCACAAGACCCAGGATAGAAAAGTACCATAAGATGTGTCTGCTACACTCAGGCTACAGATATCCCGCATATTATTTGTTGCTACTCCCATGCTGCAGAACTCTTGTAAACTGCTTTTCTCTACACATAGGATACAGAATTCTTATCAACTGCATCTCTCCACACGCAGGTTACAGAACGCCCGAAAACTGCGTATCTACAGTCACGCTAGAGAAAACCCGCATATTACATATGGCTACTCCCATGCTGCAGACCTCAAGTAAACTGCTTCTCTCTACACAGAGGATACAGAACTCCAAAATCTGCATCTCTCCATACCCAGCTTACAGAACCCCCAAAAACTGCGTATCTACAAACTACAGAAAACCCGCAAATTGCGTATTATTACTCCCACGCTACAGAACTCTGTAAAGTGCTGCTCTCTAGATCCAGGATAGAGAAATCCCCTAAGCTGCGTCTCCTACACTCCGGCTACTGAAATCACGGATTGAGTACGCCTACACTCAGGATACAGAACTCTTGGAAACTGCTTCACTCTACTCCCAGGGTACAGAACTCCGGGACACTGCATTTCTCTATCTCCATGTTACAAATGCACGTAAGCTGCATCTCCTAACTCAGACTATGGAAAACCCACATATGGCGAATGCCTACTTCCAGGCTACAGAACACTTCTGAACTGTTTCTCTGCTTTTTTTCACACATAGGATGCAGAATTCTTATCAACTGCATCTCTCTTCACACAGATTACAGAACTCGCGAAAGCTGCGTCTCCTACAGTCAAGCTACAGAAAACCCACAAAATGCGTACTGTAACTCCCACGCTACAGAACTCTGTTAACTGCTTCTCTCTACACCAGGGATACTGAATTCACATAGCCTTCATCTCTCCACACCCAGCTTACAGAACTCCGTCAGCTGCCTCTCCCCCACTGATGTTATAGGAAACCCACATATTGCGTATTGCTTCTCCCATGCTACAGAACTCTGAAAAGTGCTGCTCTCTAGATTCAGGATAGAGAAATCCCCTAAGCTGCGTCTCCTACACTCCAGCTGCTGAAATCACATATTGAGTACGCCTACACTCAGGATACAGAACTCTTGGAAACTGCTTCACTCTACTCCCAGGGTACAGAACTCCGGGACACTGCATTTCTCTATCCCCTCGTTACAAATACAGGTAACTGCATCTCCTGCACTAGGCTACAGAAATCCCCCATATTGAGAAAGCCTACATCCAGGCTACAGAACACTTCTGAAATGTTTCCCTCTACACTCGAATACAGAACTCTTGTAAACTGCTTCTCTCTACACATATGATACAGAACTCCAAAATCTGCATCTCTCCATACCCAGCTTACAGAACCCCCGAAAACTGCGTATCTACAAACTACAGAAAACCCGCAAATTACGTATTATTACTCCCACGCTACAGAACTCTGTAAAGTGCTGCTCTCTAGATCCAGGATAGAGAAATCCCCTAAGCTGAGTCTCCTACATTCAGGCTACTGAAATCACATATTGCGTATGCCTACACTCAGGATACAGAACTCTTGGAAACTGCTTCACTCTACACCCAGGATACAGAACTCCGGGAATCTGCTCTCTCTACCCAAACGATCCAGAAAACACATAAGCTGCATCTCCTGCAGTAAAGCTACTGAAAGCCCAGCTTTTCCTTATGCTATTCCCATGCTACGGAATTCTGTAAACTGCTTCTCTCTACACCCAGGTTACAGAACTCTTGTAAACTGCTTCTCACAAGACCCAGGATAGAAAAGTACCATAAGATGTGTCTGCTACACTCAGGCTACAGATATCCCGCATATTATTTGTTGCTACTCCCATGCTGCAGAACTCTTGTAAACTGCTTTTCTCTACACATAGGATACAGAATTCTTATCAACTGCATCTCTCCACACGCAGGTTACAGAACGCCCGAAAACTGCGTATCTACAGTCACGCTAGAGAAAACCCGCATATTACATATGGCTACTCCCATGCTGCAGACCTCAAGTAAACTGCTTCTCTCTACACAGAGGATACAGAACTCCAAAATCTGCATCTCTCCATACCCAGCTTACAGAACCCCCAAAAACTGCGTATCTACAAACTACAGAAAACCCGCAAATTGCGTATTATTACTCCCACGCTACAGAACTCTGTAAAGTGCTGCTCTCTAGATCCAGGATAGAGAAATCCCCTAAGCTGCGTCTCCTACACTCCGGCTACTGAAATCACGGATTGAGTACGCCTACACTCAGGATACAGAACTCTTGGAAACTGCTTCACTCTACTCCCAGGGTACAGAACTCCGGGACACTGCATTTCTCTATCTCCATGTTACAAATGCACGTAAGCTGCATCTCCTAACTCAGACTATGGAAAACCCACATATGGCGAATGCCTACTTCCAGGCTACAGAACACTTCTGAACTGTTTCTCTGCTTTTTTTCACACATAGGATGCAGAATTCTTATCAACTGCATCTCTCTTCACACAGATTACAGAACTCGCGAAAGCTGCGTCTCCTACAGTCAAGCTACAGAAAACCCACAAAATGCGTACTGTAACTCCCACGCTACAGAACTCTGTTAACTGCTTCTCTCTACACCAGGGATACTGAATTCACATAGCCTTCATCTCTCCACACCCAGCTTACAGAACTCCGTCAGCTGCCTCTCCCACACTGATGTTATAGGAAACCCACATATTGCGTATTGCTTCTCCCATGCTACAGAACTCTGAAAAGTGCTGCTCTCTAGATTCAGGATAGAGAAATCCCCTAAGCTGCGTCTCCTACACTCCAGCTGCTGAAATCACATATTGAGTACGCCTACACTCAGGATACAGAACTCTTGGAAACTGCTTCACTCTACTCCCAGGGTACAGAACTCCGGGACACTGCATTTCTCTATCCCCTCGTTACAAATACAGGTAACTGCATCTCCTGCACTAGGCTACAGAAATCCCCCATATTGAGAAAGCCTACATCCAGGCTACAGAACACTTCTGAAATGTTTCCCTCTACACTCGAATACAGAACTCTTGTAAACTGCTTCTCTCTACACATAGGATACAGAACTCCAAAATCTGCATCTCTCCATACCCAGCTTACAGAACCCCCGAAAACTGCGTATCTACAAACTACAGAAAACCCGCAAATTACGTATTATTACTCCCACGCTACAGAACTCTGTAAAGTGCTGCTCTCTAGATCCAGGATAGAGAAATCCCCTAAGCTGAGTCTCCTACATTCAGGCTACTGAAATCACATATTGCGTATGCCTACACTCAGGATACAGAACTCTTGGAAACTGCTTCACTCTACACCCAGGATACAGAACTCCGGGAATCTGCTCTCTCTACCCAAACGATCCAGAAAACACATAAGCTGCATCTCCTGCAGTAAAGCTACTGAAAGCCCAGCTTTTCCTTATGCTATTCCCATGCTACGGAATTCTGTAAACTGCTTCTCTCTACACCCAGGTTACAGAACTCTTGTAAACTGCTTCTCACAAGACCCAGGATAGAAAAGTACCATAAGATGTGTCTGCTACACTCAGGCTACAGATATCCGGCATATTATTTGTTGCTACTCCCATGCTGCAGAACTCTTGTAAACTGCTTTTCTCTACACATAGGATACAGAACTCCAAAATCTGCATCTCTCCATACCCAGCTTACAGAACCCCCGAAAACTGCGTATCTACAAACTACAGAAAACCCGCAAATTACGTATTATTACTCCCACGCTACAGAACTCTGTAAAGTGCTGCTCTCTAGATCCAGGATAGAGAAATCCCCTAAGCTGAGTCTCCTACATTCAGGCTACTGAAATCACATATTGCGTATGCCTACACTCAGGATACAGAACTCTTGGAAACTGCTTCACTCTACACCCAGGATACAGAACTCCGGGAATCTGCTCTCTCTACCCAAACGATCCAGAAAACACATAAGCTGCATCTCCTGCAGTAAAGCTACTGAAAGCCCAGCTTTTCCTTATGCTATTCCCATGCTACGGAATTCTGTAAACTGCTTCTCTCTACACCCAGGTTACAGAACTCTTGTAAACTGCTTCTCACAAGACCCAGGATAGAAAAGTACCATAAGATGTGTCTGCTACACTCAGGCTACAGATATCCCGCATATTATTTGTTGCTACTCCCATGCTGCAGAACTCTTGTAAACTGCTTTTCTCTACACATAGGATACAGAATTCTTATCAACTGCATCTCTCCACACGCAGGTTACAGAACGCCCGAAAACTGCGTATCTACAGTCACGCTAGAGAAAACCCGCATATTACATATGGCTACTCCCATGCTGCAGACCTCAAGTAAACTGCTTCTCTCTACACAGAGGATACAGAACTCCAAAATCTGCATCTCTCCATACCCAGCTTACAGAACCCCCAAAAACTGCGTATCTACAAACTACAGAAAACCCGCAAATTGCGTATTATTACTCCCACGCTACAGAACTCTGTAAAGTGCTGCTCTCTAGATCCAGGATAGAGAAATCCCCTAAGCTGCGTCTCCTACACTCCGGCTACTGAAATCACGGATTGAGTACGCCTACACTCAGGATACAGAACTCTTGGAAACTGCTTCACTCTACTCCCAGGGTACAGAACTCCGGGACACTGCATTTCTCTATCTCCATGTTACAAATGCACGTAAGCTGCATCTCCTAACTCAGACTATGGAAAACCCACATATGGCGAATGCCTACTTCCAGGCTACAGAACACTTCTGAACTGTTTCTCTGCTTTTTTTCACACATAGGATGCAGAATTCTTATCAACTGCATCTCTCTTCACACAGATTACAGAACTCGCGAAAGCTGCGTCTCCTACAGTCAAGCTACAGAAAACCCACAAAATGCGTACTGTAACTCCCACGCTACAGAACTCTGTTAACTGCTTCTCTCTACACCAGGGATACTGAATTCACATAGCCTTCATCTCTCCACACCCAGCTTACAGAACTCCGTCAGCTGCCTCTCCCCCACTGATGTTATAGGAAACCCACATATTGCGTATTGCTTCTCCCATGCTACAGAACTCTGAAAAGTGCTGCTCTCTAGATTCAGGATAGAGAAATCCCCTAAGCTGCGTCTCCTACACTCCAGCTGCTGAAATCACATATTGAGTACGCCTACACTCAGGATACAGAACTCTTGGAAACTGCTTCACTCTACTCCCAGGGTACAGAACTCCGGGACACTGCATTTCTCTATCCCCTCGTTACAAATACAGGTAACTGCATCTCCTGCACTAGGCTACAGAAATCCCCCATATTGAGAAAGCCTACATCCAGGCTACAGAACACTTCTGAAATGTTTCCCTCTACACTCGAATACAGAACTCTTGTAAACTGCTTCTCTCTACACATATGATACAGAACTCCAAAATCTGCATCTCTCCATACCCAGCTTACAGAACCCCCGAAAACTGCGTATCTACAAACTACAGAAAACCCGCAAATTGCGTATTATTACTCCCACGCTACAGAACTCTGTAAAGTGCTGCTCTCTAGATCCAGGATAGAGAAATCCCCTAAGCTGCGTCTCCTACATTCAGGCTGCTGAAATCACATATTGAGTACGCCTACACTCAGGATACAGAACTCTTGGAAACTGCTTCACTCTACACCCAGGATACAGAACTCCGGGAATCTGCTCTCTCTACCCAAACGATCCAGAAAACACATAAGCTGCATCTCCTGCAGTAAAGCTACTGAAAGCCCAGCTTTTCCTTATGCTATTCCCATGCTACGGAATTCTGTAAACTGCTTCTCTCTACACCCAGGTTACAGAACTCTTGTAAACTGCTTCTCACAAGACCCAGGATAGAAAAGTACCATAAGATGTGTCTGCTACACTCAGGCTACAGATATCCCGCATATTATTTGTTGCTACTCCCATGCTGCAGAACTCTTGTAAACTGCTTTTCTCTACACATAGGATACAGAACTCCAAAATCTGCATCTCTCCATACCCAGCTTACAGAACCCCCGAAAACTGCGTATCTACAAACTACAGAAAACCCGCAAATTACGTATTATTACTCCCACGCTACAGAACTCTGTAAAGTGCTGCTCTCTAGATCCAGGATAGAGAAATCCCCTAAGCTGAGTCTCCTACATTCAGGCTACTGAAATCACATATTGCGTATGCCTACACTCAGGATACAGAACTCTTGGAAACTGCTTCACTCTACACCCAGGATACAGAACTCCGGGAATCTGCTCTCTCTACCCAAACGATCCAGAAAACACATAAGCTGCATCTCCTGCAGTAAAGCTACTGAAAGCCCAGCTTTTCCTTATGCTATTCCCATGCTACGGAATTCTGTAAACTGCTTCTCTCTACACCCAGGTTACAGAACTCTTGTAAACTGCTTCTCACAAGACCCAGGATAGAAAAGTACCATAAGATGTGTCTGCTACACTCAGGCTACAGATATCCCGCATATTATTTGTTGCTACTCCCATGCTGCAGAACTCTTGTAAACTGCTTTTCTCTACACATAGGATACAGAATTCTTATCAACTGCATCTCTCCACACGCAGGTTACAGAACGCCCGAAAACTGCGTATCTACAGTCACGCTAGAGAAAACCCGCATATTACATATGGCTACTCCCATGCTGCAGACCTCAAGTAAACTGCTTCTCTCTACACAGAGGATACAGAACTCCAAAATCTGCATCTCTCCATACCCAGCTTACAGAACCCCCAAAAACTGCGTATCTACAAACTACAGAAAACCCGCAAATTGCGTATTATTACTCCCACGCTACAGAACTCTGTAAAGTGCTGCTCTCTAGATCCAGGATAGAGAAATCCCCTAAGCTGCGTCTCCTACACTCCGGCTACTGAAATCACGGATTGAGTACGCCTACACTCAGGATACAGAACTCTTGGAAACTGCTTCACTCTACTCCCAGGGTACAGAACTCCGGGACACTGCATTTCTCTATCTCCATGTTACAAATGCACGTAAGCTGCATCTCCTAACTCAGACTATGGAAAACCCACATATGGCGAATGCCTACTTCCAGGCTACAGAACACTTCTGAACTGTTTCTCTGCTTTTTTTCACACATAGGATGCAGAATTCTTATCAACTGCATCTCTCTTCACACAGATTACAGAACTCGCGAAAGCTGCGTCTCCTACAGTCAAGCTACAGAAAACCCACAAAATGCGTACTGTAACTCCCACGCTACAGAACTCTGTTAACTGCTTCTCTCTACACCAGGGATACTGAATTCACATAGCCTTCATCTCTCCACACCCAGCTTACAGAACTCCGTCAGCTGCCTCTCCCCCACTGATGTTATAGGAAACCCACATATTGCGTATTGCTTCTCCCATGCTACAGAACTCTGAAAAGTGCTGCTCTCTAGATTCAGGATAGAGAAATCCCCTAAGCTGCGTCTCCTACACTCCAGCTGCTGAAATCACATATTGAGTACGCCTACACTCAGGATACAGAACTCTTGGAAACTGCTTCACTCTACTCCCAGGGTACAGAACTCCGGGACACTGCATTTCTCTATCCCCTCGTTACAAATACAGGTAACTGCATCTCCTGCACTAGGCTACAGAAATCCCCCATATTGAGAAAGCCTACATCCAGGCTACAGAACACTTCTGAAATGTTTCCCTCTACACTCGAATACAGAACTCTTGTAAACTGCTTCTCTCTACACATATGATACAGAACTCCAAAATCTGCATCTCTCCATACCCAGCTTACAGAACCCCCGAAAACTGCGTATCTACAAACTACAGAAAACCCGCAAATTGCGTATTATTACTCCCACGCTACAGAACTCTGTAAAGTGCTGCTCTCTAGATCCAGGATAGAGAAATCCCCTAAGCTGCGTCTCCTACATTCAGGCTGCTGAAATCACATATTGAGTACGCCTACACTCAGGATACAGAACTCTTGGAAACTGCTTCACTCTACACCCAGGATACAGAACTCCGGGAATCTGCTCTCTCTACCCAAACGATCCAGAAAACACATAAGCTGCATCTCCTGCAGTAAAGCTACTGAAAGCCCAGCTTTTCCTTATGCTATTCCCATGCTACGGAATTCTGTAAACTGCTTCTCTCTACACCCAGGTTACAGAACTCTTGTAAACTGCTTCTCACAAGACCCAGGATAGAAAAGTACCATAAGATGTGTCTGCTACACTCAGGCTACAGATATCCCGCATATTATTTGTTGCTACTCCCATGCTGCAGAACTCTTGTAAACTGCTTTTCTCTACACATAGGATACAGAACTCCAAAATCTGCATCTCTCCATACCCAGCTTACAGAACCCCCGAAAACTGCGTATCTACAAACTACAGAAAACCCGCAAATTACGTATTATTACTCCCACGCTACAGAACTCTGTAAAGTGCTGCTCTCTAGATCCAGGATAGAGAAATCCCCTAAGCTGAGTCTCCTACATTCAGGCTACTGAAATCACATATTGCGTATGCCTACACTCAGGATACAGAACTCTTGGAAACTGCTTCACTCTACACCCAGGATACAGAACTCCGGGAATCTGCTCTCTCTACCCAAACGATCCAGAAAACACATAAGCTGCATCTCCTGCAGTAAAGCTACTGAAAGCCCAGCTTTTCCTTATGCTATTCCCATGCTACGGAATTCTGTAAACTGCTTCTCTCTACACCCAGGTTACAGAACTCTTGTAAACTGCTTCTCACAAGACCCAGGATAGAAAAGTACCATAAGATGTGTCTGCTACACTCAGGCTACAGATATCCCGCATATTATTTGTTGCTACTCCCATGCTGCAGAACTCTTGTAAACTGCTTTTCTCTACACATAGGATACAGAATTCTTATCAACTGCATCTCTCCACACGCAGGTTACAGAACGCCCGAAAACTGCGTATCTACAGTCACGCTAGAGAAAACCCGCATATTACATATGGCTACTCCCATGCTGCAGACCTCAAGTAAACTGCTTCTCTCTACACAGAGGATACAGAACTCCAAAATCTGCATCTCTCCATACCCAGCTTACAGAACCCCCAAAAACTGCGTATCTACAAACTACAGAAAACCCGCAAATTGCGTATTATTACTCCCACGCTACAGAACTCTGTAAAGTGCTGCTCTCTAGATCCAGGATAGAGAAATCCCCTAAGCTGCGTCTCCTACACTCCGGCTACTGAAATCACGGATTGAGTACGCCTACACTCAGGATACAGAACTCTTGGAAACTGCTTCACTCTACTCCCAGGGTACAGAACTCCGGGACACTGCATTTCTCTATCTCCATGTTACAAATGCACGTAAGCTGCATCTCCTAACTCAGACTATGGAAAACCCACATATGGCGAATGCCTACTTCCAGGCTACAGAACACTTCTGAACTGTTTCTCTGCTTTTTTTCACACATAGGATGCAGAATTCTTATCAACTGCATCTCTCTTCACACAGATTACAGAACTCGCGAAAGCTGCGTCTCCTACAGTCAAGCTACAGAAAACCCACAAAATGCGTACTGTAACTCCCACGCTACAGAACTCTGTTAACTGCTTCTCTCTACACCAGGGATACTGAATTCACATAGCCTTCATCTCTCCACACCCAGCTTACAGAACTCCGTCAGCTGCCTCTCCCCCACTGATGTTATAGGAAACCCACATATTGCGTATTGCTTCTCCCATGCTACAGAACTCTGAAAAGTGCTGCTCTCTAGATTCAGGATAGAGAAATCCCCTAAGCTGCGTCTCCTACACTCCAGCTGCTGAAATCACATATTGAGTACGCCTACACTCAGGATACAGAACTCTTGGAAACTGCTTCACTCTACTCCCAGGGTACAGAACTCCGGGACACTGCATTTCTCTATCCCCTCGTTACAAATACAGGTAACTGCATCTCCTGCACTAGGCTACAGAAATCCCCCATATTGAGAAAGCCTACATCCAGGCTACAGAACACTTCTGAAATGTTTCCCTCTACACTCGAATACAGAACTCTTGTAAACTGCTTCTCTCTACACATATGATACAGAACTCCAAAATCTGCATCTCTCCATACCCAGCTTACAGAACCCCCGAAAACTGCGTATCTACAAACTACAGAAAACCCGCAAATTGCGTATTATTACTCCCACGCTACAGAACTCTGTAAAGTGCTGCTCTCTAGATCCAGGATAGAGAAATCCCCTAAGCTGCGTCTCCTACATTCAGGCTGCTGAAATCACATATTGAGTACGCCTACACTCAGGATACAGAACTCTTGGAAACTGCTTCACTCTACACCCAGGATACAGAACTCCGGGAATCTGCTCTCTCTACCCAAACGATCCAGAAAACACATAAGCTGCATCTCCTGCAGTAAAGCTACTGAAAGCCCAGCTTTTCCTTATGCTATTCCCATGCTACGGAATTCTGTAAACTGCTTCTCTCTACACCCAGGTTACAGAACTCTTGTAAACTGCTTCTCACAAGACCCAGGATAGAAAAGTACCATAAGATGTGTCTGCTACACTCAGGCTACAGATATCCCGCATATTATTTGTTGCTACTCCCATGCTGCAGAACTCTTGTAAACTGCTTTTCTCTACACATAGGATACAGAACTCCAAAATCTGCATCTCTCCATACCCAGCTTACAGAACCCCCGAAAACTGCGTATCTACAAACTACAGAAAACCCGCAAATTACGTATTATTACTCCCACGCTACAGAACTCTGTAAAGTGCTGCTCTCTAGATCCAGGATAGAGAAATCCCCTAAGCTGAGTCTCCTACATTCAGGCTACTGAAATCACATATTGCGTATGCCTACACTCAGGATACAGAACTCTTGGAAACTGCTTCACTCTACACCCAGGATACAGAACTCCGGGAATCTGCTCTCTCTACCCAAACGATCCAGAAAACACATAAGCTGCATCTCCTGCAGTAAAGCTACTGAAAGCCCAGCTTTTCCTTATGCTATTCCCATGCTACGGAATTCTGTAAACTGCTTCTCTCTACACCCAGGTTACAGAACTCTTGTAAACTGCTTCTCACAAGACCCAGGATAGAAAAGTACCATAAGATGTGTCTGCTACACTCAGGCTACAGATATCCCGCATATTATTTGTTGCTACTCCCATGCTGCAGAACTCTTGTAAACTGCTTTTCTCTACACATAGGATACAGAATTCTTATCAACTGCATCTCTCCACACGCAGGTTACAGAACGCCCGAAAACTGCGTATCTACAGTCACGCTAGAGAAAACCCGCATATTACATATGGCTACTCCCATGCTGCAGACCTCAAGTAAACTGCTTCTCTCTACACAGAGGATACAGAACTCCAAAATCTGCATCTCTCCATACCCAGCTTACAGAACCCCCAAAAACTGCGTATCTACAAACTACAGAAAACCCGCAAATTGCGTATTATTACTCCCACGCTACAGAACTCTGTAAAGTGCTGCTCTCTAGATCCAGGATAGAGAAATCCCCTAAACTGCGTCTCCTACACTCCGGCTACTGAAATCACGGATTGAGTACGCCTACACTCAGGATACAGAACTCTTGGAAACTGCTTCACTCTACTCCCAGGGTACAGAACTCCGGGACACTGCATTTCTCTATCTCCATGTTACAAATGCACGTAAGCTGCATCTCCTAACTCAGACTATGGAAAACCCACATATGGCGAATGCCTACTTCCAGGCTACAGAACACTTCTGAACTGTTTCTCTGCTTTTTTTCACACATAGGATGCAGAATTCTTATCAACTGCATCTCTCTTCACACAGATTACAGAACTCGCGAAAGCTGCGTCTCCTACAGTCAAGCTACAGAAAACCCACAAAATGCGTACTGTAACTCCCACGCTACAGAACTCTGTTAACTGCTTCTCTCTACACCAGGGATACTGAATTCACATAGCCTTCATCTCTCCACACCCAGCTTACAGAACTCCGTCAGCTGCCTCTCCCACACTGATGTTATAGGAAACCCACATATTGCGTATTGCTTCTCCCATGCTACAGAACTCTGAAAAGTGCTGCTCTCTAGATTCAGGATAGAGAAATCCCCTAAGCTGCGTCTCCTACACTCCAGCTGCTGAAATCACATATTGAGTACGCCTACACTCAGGATACAGAACTCTTGGAAACTGCTTCACTCTACTCCCAGGGTACAGAACTCCGGGACACTGCATTTCTCTATCCCCTCGTTACAAATACAGGTAACTGCATCTCCTGCACTAGGCTACAGAAATCCCCCATATTGAGAAAGCCTACATCCAGGCTACAGAACACTTCTGAAATGTTTCCCTCTACACTCGAATACAGAACTCTTGTAAACTGCTTCTCTCTACACATATGATACAGAACTCCAAAATCTGCATCTCTCCATACCCAGCTTACAGAACCCCCGAAAACTGCGTATCTACAAACTACAGAAAACCCGCAAATTACGTATTATTACTCCCACGCTACAGAACTCTGTAAAGTGCTGCTCTCTAGATCCAGGATAGAGAAATCCCCTAAGCTGAGTCTCCTACATTCAGGCTACTGAAATCACATATTGCGTATGCCTACACTCAGGATACAGAACTCTTGGAAACTGCTTCACTCTACACCCAGGATACAGAACTCCGGGAATCTGCTCTCTCTACCCAAACGATCCAGAAAACACATAAGCTGCATCTCCTGCAGTAAAGCTACTGAAAGCCCAGCTTTTCCTTATGCTATTCCCATGCTACGGAATTCTGTAAACTGCTTCTCTCTACACCCAGGTTACAGAACTCTTGTAAACTGCTTCTCACAAGACCCAGGATAGAAAAGTACCATAAGATGTGTCTGCTACACTCAGGCTACAGATATCCCGCATATTATTTGTTGCTACTCCCATGCTGCAGAACTCTTGTAAACTGCTTTTCTCTACACATAGGATACAGAATTCTTATCAACTGCATCTCTCCACACGCAGGTTACAGAACGCCCGAAAACTGCGTATCTACAGTCACGCTAGAGAAAACCCGCATATTACATATGGCTACTCCCATGCTGCAGACCTCAAGTAAACTGCTTCTCTCTACACAGAGGATACAGAACTCCAAAATCTGCATCTCTCCATACCCAGCTTACAGAACCCCCAAAAACTGCGTATCTACAAACTACAGAAAACCCGCAAATTGCGTATTATTACTCCCACGCTACAGAACTCTGTAAAGTGCTGCTCTCTAGATCCAGGATAGAGAAATCCCCTAAACTGCGTCTCCTACACTCCGGCTACTGAAATCACGGATTGAGTACGCCTACACTCAGGATACAGAACTCTTGGAAACTGCTTCACTCTACTCCCAGGGTACAGAACTCCGGGACACTGCATTTCTCTATCTCCATGTTACAAATGCACGTAAGCTGCATCTCCTAACTCAGACTATGGAAAACCCACATATGGCGAATGCCTACTTCCAGGCTACAGAACACTTCTGAACTGTTTCTCTGCTTTTTTTCACACATAGGATGCAGAATTCTTATCAACTGCATCTCTCTTCACACAGATTACAGAACTCGCGAAAGCTGCGTCTCCTACAGTCAAGCTACAGAAAACCCACAAAATGCGTACTGTAACTCCCACGCTACAGAACTCTGTTAACTGCTTCTCTCTACACCAGGGATACTGAATTCACATAGCCTTCATCTCTCCACACCCAGCTTACAGAACTCCGTCAGCTGCCTCTCCCACACTGATGTTATAGGAAACCCACATATTGCGTATTGCTTCTCCCATGCTACAGAACTCTGAAAAGTGCTGCTCTCTAGATTCAGGATAGAGAAATCCCCTAAGCTGCGTCTCCTACACTCCAGCTGCTGAAATCACATATTGAGTACGCCTACACTCAGGATACAGAACTCTTGGAAACTGCTTCACTCTACTCCCAGGGTACAGAACTCCGGGACACTGCATTTCTCTATCCCCTCGTTACAAATACAGGTAACTGCATCTCCTGCACTAGGCTACAGAAATCCCCCATATTGAGAAAGCCTACATCCAGGCTACAGAACACTTCTGAAATGTTTCCCTCTACACTCGAATACAGAACTCTTGTAAACTGCTTCTCTCTACACATATGATACAGAACTCCAAAATCTGCATCTCTCCATACCCAGCTTACAGAACCCCCGAAAACTGCGTATCTACAAACTACAGAAAACCCGCAAATTACGTATTATTACTCCCACGCTACAGAACTCTGTAAAGTGCTGCTCTCTAGATCCAGGATAGAGAAATCCCCTAAGCTGAGTCTCCTACATTCAGGCTACTGAAATCACATATTGCGTATGCCTACACTCAGGATACAGAACTCTTGGAAACTGCTTCACTCTACACCCAGGATACAGAACTCCGGGAATCTGCTCTCTCTACCCAAACGATCCAGAAAACACATAAGCTGCATCTCCTGCAGTAAAGCTACTGAAAGCCCAGCTTTTCCTTATGCTATTCCCATGCTACGGAATTCTGTAAACTGCTTCTCTCTACACCCAGGTTACAGAACTCTTGTAAACTGCTTCTCACAAGACCCAGGATAGAAAAGTACCATAAGATGTGTCTGCTACACTCAGGCTACAGATATCCCGCATATTATTTGTTGCTACTCCCATGCTGCAGAACTCTTGTAAACTGCTTTTCTCTACACATAGGATACAGAACTCCAAAATCTGCATCTCTCCATACCCAGCTTACAGAACCCCCGAAAACTGCGTATCTACAAACTACAGAAAACCCGCAAATTACGTATTATTACTCCCACGCTACAGAACTCTGTAAAGTGCTGCTCTCTAGATCCAGGATAGAGAAATCCCCTAAGCTGAGTCTCCTACATTCAGGCTACTGAAATCACATATTGCGTATGCCTACACTCAGGATACAGAACTCTTGGAAACTGCTTCACTCTACACCCAGGATACAGAACTCCGGGAATCTGCTCTCTCTACCCAAACGATCCAGAAAACACATAAGCTGCATCTCCTGCAGTAAAGCTACTGAAAGCCCAGCTTTTCCTTATGCTATTCCCATGCTACGGAATTCTGTAAACTGCTTCTCTCTACACCCAGGTTACAGAACTCTTGTAAACTGCTTCTCACAAGACCCAGGATAGAAAAGTACCATAAGATGTGTCTGCTACACTCAGGCTACAGATATCCCGCATATTATTTGTTGCTACTCCCATGCTGCAGAACTCTTGTAAACTGCTTTTCTCTACACATAGGATACAGAATTCTTATCAACTGCATCTCTCCACACGCAGGTTACAGAACGCCCGAAAACTGCGTATCTACAGTCACGCTAGAGAAAACCCGCATATTACATATGGCTACTCCCATGCTGCAGACCTCAAGTAAACTGCTTCTCTCTACACAGAGGATACAGAACTCCAAAATCTGCATCTCTCCATACCCAGCTTACAGAACCCCCAAAAACTGCGTATCTACAAACTACAGAAAACCCGCAAATTGCGTATTATTACTCCCACGCTACAGAACTCTGTAAAGTGCTGCTCTCTAGATCCAGGATAGAGAAATCCCCTAAACTGCGTCTCCTACACTCCGGCTACTGAAATCACGGATTGAGTACGCCTACACTCAGGATACAGAACTCTTGGAAACTGCTTCACTCTACTCCCAGGGTACAGAACTCCGGGACACTGCATTTCTCTATCTCCATGTTACAAATGCACGTAAGCTGCATCTCCTAACTCAGACTATGGAAAACCCACATATGGCGAATGCCTACTTCCAGGCTACAGAACACTTCTGAACTGTTTCTCTGCTTTTTTTCACACATAGGATGCAGAATTCTTATCAACTGCATCTCTCTTCACACAGATTACAGAACTCGCGAAAGCTGCGTCTCCTACAGTCAAGCTACAGAAAACCCACAAAATGCGTACTGTAACTCCCACGCTACAGAACTCTGTTAACTGCTTCTCTCTACACCAGGGATACTGAATTCACATAGCCTTCATCTCTCCACACCCAGCTTACAGAACTCCGTCAGCTGCCTCTCCCACACTGATGTTATAGGAAACCCACATATTGCGTATTGCTTCTCCCATGCTACAGAACTCTGAAAAGTGCTGCTCTCTAGATTCAGGATAGAGAAATCCCCTAAGCTGCGTCTCCTACACTCCAGCTGCTGAAATCACATATTGAGTACGCCTACACTCAGGATACAGAACTCTTGGAAACTGCTTCACTCTACTCCCAGGGTACAGAACTCCGGGACACTGCATTTCTCTATCCCCTCGTTACAAATACAGGTAACTGCATCTCCTGCACTAGGCTACAGAAATCCCCCATATTGAGAAAGCCTACATCCAGGCTACAGAACACTTCTGAAATGTTTCCCTCTACACTCGAATACAGAACTCTTGTAAACTGCTTCTCTCTACACATATGATACAGAACTCCAAAATCTGCATCTCTCCATACCCAGCTTACAGAACCCCCGAAAACTGCGTATCTACAAACTACAGAAAACCCGCAAATTACGTATTATTACTCCCACGCTACAGAACTCTGTAAAGTGCTGCTCTCTAGATCCAGGATAGAGAAATCCCCTAAGCTGAGTCTCCTACATTCAGGCTACTGAAATCACATATTGCGTATGCCTACACTCAGGATACAGAACTCTTGGAAACTGCTTCACTCTACACCCAGGATACAGAACTCCGGGAATCTGCTCTCTCTACCCAAACGATCCAGAAAACACATAAGCTGCATCTCCTGCAGTAAAGCTACTGAAAGCCCAGCTTTTCCTTATGCTATTCCCATGCTACGGAATTCTGTAAACTGCTTCTCTCTACACCCAGGTTACAGAACTCTTGTAAACTGCTTCTCACAAGACCCAGGATAGAAAAGTACCATAAGATGTGTCTGCTACACTCAGGCTACAGATATCCCGCATATTATTTGTTGCTACTCCCATGCTGCAGAACTCTTGTAAACTGCTTTTCTCTACACATAGGATACAGAATTCTTATCAACTGCATCTCTCCACACGCAGGTTACAGAACGCCCGAAAACTGCGTATCTACAGTCACGCTAGAGAAAACCCGCATATTACATATGGCTACTCCCATGCTGCAGACCTCAAGTAAACTGCTTCTCTCTACACAGAGGATACAGAACTCCAAAATCTGCATCTCTCCATACCCAGCTTACAGAACCCCCAAAAACTGCGTATCTACAAACTACAGAAAACCCGCAAATTGCGTATTATTACTCCCACGCTACAGAACTCTGTAAAGTGCTGCTCTCTAGATCCAGGATAGAGAAATCCCCTAAGCTGCGTCTCCTACACTCCGGCTACTGAAATCACGGATTGAGTACGCCTACACTCAGGATACAGAACTCTTGGAAACTGCTTCACTCTACTCCCAGGGTACAGAACTCCGGGACACTGCATTTCTCTATCTCCATGTTACAAATGCACGTAAGCTGCATCTCCTAACTCAGACTATGGAAAACCCACATATGGCGAATGCCTACTTCCAGGCTACAGAACACTTCTGAACTGTTTCTCTGCTTTTTTTCACACATAGGATGCAGAATTCTTATCAACTGCATCTCTCTTCACACAGATTACAGAACTCGCGAAAGCTGCGTCTCCTACAGTCAAGCTACAGAAAACCCACAAAATGCGTACTGTAACTCCCACGCTACAGAACTCTGTTAACTGCTTCTCTCTACACCAGGGATACTGAATTCACATAGCCTTCATCTCTCCACACCCAGCTTACAGAACTCCGTCAGCTGCCTCTCCCACACTGATGTTATAGGAAACCCACATATTGCGTATTGCTTCTCCCATGCTACAGAACTCTGAAAAGTGCTGCTCTCTAGATTCAGGATAGAGAAATCCCCTAAGCTGCGTCTCCTACACTCCAGCTGCTGAAATCACATATTGAGTACGCCTACACTCAGGATACAGAACTCTTGGAAACTGCTTCACTCTACTCCCAGGGTACAGAACTCCGGGACACTGCATTTCTCTATCCCCTCGTTACAAATACAGGTAACTGCATCTCCTGCACTAGGCTACAGAAATCCCCCATATTGAGAAAGCCTACATCCAGGCTACAGAACACTTCTGAAATGTTTCCCTCTACACTCGAATACAGAACTCTTGTAAACTGCTTCTCTCTACACATATGATACAGAACTCCAAAATCTGCATCTCTCCATACCCAGCTTACAGAACCCCCGAAAACTGCGTATCTACAAACTACAGAAAACCCGCAAATTACGTATTATTACTCCCACGCTACAGAACTCTGTAAAGTGCTGCTCTCTAGATCCAGGATAGAGAAATCCCCTAAGCTGAGTCTCCTACATTCAGGCTACTGAAATCACATATTGCGTATGCCTACACTCAGGATACAGAACTCTTGGAAACTGCTTCACTCTACACCCAGGATACAGAACTCCGGGAATCTGCTCTCTCTACCCAAACGATCCAGAAAACACATAAGCTGCATCTCCTGCAGTAAAGCTACTGAAAGCCCAGCTTTTCCTTATGCTATTCCCATGCTACGGAATTCTGTAAACTGCTTCTCTCTACACCCAGGTTACAGAACTCTTGTAAACTGCTTCTCACAAGACCCAGGATAGAAAAGTACCATAAGATGTGTCTGCTACACTCAGGCTACAGATATCCCGCATATTATTTGTTGCTACTCCCATGCTGCAGAACTCTTGTAAACTGCTTTTCTCTACACATAGGATACAGAACTCCAAAATCTGCATCTCTCCATACCCAGCTTACAGAACCCCCGAAAACTGCGTATCTACAAACTACAGAAAACCCGCAAATTACGTATTATTACTCCCACGCTACAGAACTCTGTAAAGTGCTGCTCTCTAGATCCAGGATAGAGAAATCCCCTAAGCTGCGTCTCCTACATTCAGGCTACTGAAATCACATATTGCGTATGCCTACACTCAGGATACAGAACTCTTGGAAACTGCTTCACTCTACACCCAGGATACAGAACTCCGGGAATCTGCTCTCTCTACCCAAACGATCCAGAAAACACATAAGCTGCATCTCCTGCAGTAAAGCTACTGAAAGCCCAGCTTTTCCTTATGCTATTCCCATGCTACGGAATTCTGTAAACTGCTTCTCTCTACACCCAGGTTACAGAACTCTTGTAAACTGCTTCTCACAAGACCCAGGATAGAAAAGTACCATAAGATGTGTCTGCTACACTCAGGCTACAGATATCCCGCATATTATTTGTTGCTACTCCCATGCTGCAGAACTCTTGTAAACTGCTTTTCTCTACACATAGGATACAGAATTCTTATCAACTGCATCTCTCCACACGCAGGTTACAGAACGCCCGAAAACTGCGTATCTACAGTCACGCTAGAGAAAACCCGCATATTACATATGGCTACTCCCATGCTGCAGACCTCAAGTAAACTGCTTCTCTCTACACAGAGGATACAGAACTCCAAAATCTGCATCTCTCCATACCCAGCTTACAGAACCCCCAAAAACTGCGTATCTACAAACTACAGAAAACCCGCAAATTGCGTATTATTACTCCCACGCTACAGAACTCTGTAAAGTGCTGCTCTCTAGATCCAGGATAGAGAAATCCCCTAAGCTGCGTCTCCTACACTCCGGCTACTGAAATCACGGATTGAGTACGCCTACACTCAGGATACAGAACTCTTGGAAACTGCTTCACTCTACTCCCAGGGTACAGAACTCCGGGACACTGCATTTCTCTATCTCCATGTTACAAATGCACGTAAGCTGCATCTCCTAACTCAGACTATGGAAAACCCACATATGGCGAATGCCTACTTCCAGGCTACAGAACACTTCTGAACTGTTTCTCTGCTTTTTTTCACACATAGGATGCAGAATTCTTATCAACTGCATCTCTCTTCACACAGATTACAGAACTCGCGAAAGCTGCGTCTCCTACAGTCAAGCTACAGAAAACCCACAAAATGCGTACTGTAACTCCCACGCTACAGAACTCTGTTAACTGCTTCTCTCTACACCAGGGATACTGAATTCACATAGCCTTCATCTCTCCACACCCAGCTTACAGAACTCCGTCAGCTGCCTCTCCCCCACTGATGTTATAGGAAACCCACATATTGCGTATTGCTTCTCCCATGCTACAGAACTCTGAAAAGTGCTGCTCTCTAGATTCAGGATAGAGAAATCCCCTAAGCTGCGTCTCCTACACTCCAGCTGCTGAAATCACATATTGAGTACGCCTACACTCAGGATACAGAACTCTTGGAAACTGCTTCACTCTACTCCCAGGGTACAGAACTCCGGGACACTGCATTTCTCTATCCCCTCGTTACAAATACAGGTAACTGCATCTCCTGCACTAGGCTACAGAAATCCCCCATATTGAGAAAGCCTACATCCAGGCTACAGAACACTTCTGAAATGTTTCCCTCTACACTCGAATACAGAACTCTTGTAAACTGCTTCTCTCTACACATATGATACAGAACTCCAAAATCTGCATCTCTCCATACCCAGCTTACAGAACCCCCGAAAACTGCGTATCTACAAACTACAGAAAACCCGCAAATTGCGTATTATTACTCCCACGCTACAGAACTCTGTAAAGTGCTGCTCTCTAGATCCAGGATAGAGAAATCCCCTAAGCTGCGTCTCCTACATTCAGGCTGCTGAAATCACATATTGAGTACGCCTACACTCAGGATACAGAACTCTTGGAAACTGCTTCACTCTACACCCAGGATACAGAACTCCGGGAATCTGCTCTCTCTACCCAAACGATCCAGAAAACACATAAGCTGCATCTCCTGCAGTAAAGCTACTGAAAGCCCAGCTTTTCCTTATGCTATTCCCATGCTACGGAATTCTGTAAACTGCTTCTCTCTACACCCAGGTTACAGAACTCTTGTAAACTGCTTCTCACAAGACCCAGGATAGAAAAGTACCATAAGATGTGTCTGCTACACTCAGGCTACAGATATCCCGCATATTATTTGTTGCTACTCCCATGCTGCAGAACTCTTGTAAACTGCTTTTCTCTACACATAGGATACAGAACTCCAAAATCTGCATCTCTCCATACCCAGCTTACAGAACCCCCGAAAACTGCGTATCTACAAACTACAGAAAACCCGCAAATTACGTATTATTACTCCCACGCTACAGAACTCTGTAAAGTGCTGCTCTCTAGATCCAGGATAGAGAAAATCCCTAAGCTGCGTCTCCTACATTCAGGCTACTGAAATCACATATTGCGTATGCCTACACTCAGGATACAGAACTCTTGGAAACTGCTTCACTCTACACCCAGGATACAGAACTCCGGGAATCTGCTCTCTCTACCCAAACGATCCAGAAAACACATAAGCTGCATCTCCTGCAGTAAAGCTACTGAAAGCCCAGCTTTTCCTTATGCTATTCCCATGCTACGGAATTCTGTAAACTGCTTCTCTCTACACCCAGGTTACAGAACTCTTGTAAACTGCTTCTCACAAGACCCAGGATAGAAAAGTACCATAAGATGTGTCTGCTACACTCAGGCTACAGATATCCCGCATATTATTTGTTGCTACTCCCATGCTGCAGAACTCTTGTAAACTGCTTTTCTCTACACATAGGATACAGAATTCTTATCAACTGCATCTCTCCACACGCAGGTTACAGAACGCCCGAAAACTGCGTATCTACAGTCACGCTAGAGAAAACCCGCATATTACATATGGCTACTCCCATGCTGCAGACCTCAAGTAAACTGCTTCTCTCTACACAGAGGATACAGAACTCCAAAATCTGCATCTCTCCATACCCAGCTTACAGAACCCCCAAAAACTGCGTATCTACAAACTACAGAAAACCCGCAAATTGCGTATTATTACTCCCACGCTACAGAACTCTGTAAAGTGCTGCTCTCTAGATCCAGGATAGAGAAATCCCCTAAGCTGCGTCTCCTACACTCCGGCTACTGAAATCACGGATTGAGTACGCCTACACTCAGGATACAGAACTCTTGGAAACTGCTTCACTCTACTCCCAGGGTACAGAACTCCGGGACACTGCATTTCTCTATCTCCATGTTACAAATGCACGTAAGCTGCATCTCCTAACTCAGACTATGGAAAACCCACATATGGCGAATGCCTACTTCCAGGCTACAGAACACTTCTGAACTGTTTCTCTGCTTTTTTTCACACATAGGATGCAGAATTCTTATCAACTGCATCTCTCTTCACACAGATTACAGAACTCGCGAAAGCTGCGTCTCCTACAGTCAAGCTACAGAAAACCCACAAAATGCGTACTGTAACTCCCACGCTACAGAACTCTGTTAACTGCTTCTCTCTACACCAGGGATACTGAATTCACATAGCCTTCATCTCTCCACACCCAGCTTACAGAACTCCGTCAGCTGCCTCTCCCACACTGATGTTATAGGAAACCCACATATTGCGTATTGCTTCTCCCATGCTACAGAACTCTGAAAAGTGCTGCTCTCTAGATTCAGGATAGAGAAATCCCCTAAGCTGCGTCTCCTACACTCCAGCTGCTGAAATCACATATTGAGTACGCCTACACTCAGGATACAGAACTCTTGGAAACTGCTTCACTCTACTCCCAGGGTACAGAACTCCGGGACACTGCATTTCTCTATCCCCTCGTTACAAATACAGGTAACTGCATCTCCTGCACTAGGCTACAGAAATCCCCCATATTGCGAAAGCCTACATCCAGGCTACAGAACACTTCTGAAATGTTTCCCTCTACCCTCGAATACAGAACTCTTGTAAACTGCTTCTCTCTACACATATGATACAGAACTCCAAAATCTGCATCTCTCCATACCCAGCTTACAGAACCCCCGAAAACTGCGTATCTACAAACTACAGAAAACCCGCAAATTACGTATTATTACTCCCACGCTACAGAACTCTGTAAAGTGCTGCTCTCTAGATCCAGGATAGAGAAATCCCCTAAGCTGAGTCTCCTACATTCAGGCTACTGAAATCACATATTGCGTATGCCTACACTCAGGATACAGAACTCTTGGAAACTGCTTCACTCTACACCCAGGATACAGAACTCCGGGAATCTGCTCTCTCTACCCAAACGATCCAGAAAACACATAAGCTGCATCTCCTGCAGTAAAGCTACTGAAAGCCCAGCTTTTCCTTATGCTATTCCCATGCTACGGAATTCTGTAAACTGCTTCTCTCTACACCCAGGTTACAGAACTCTTGTAAACTGCTTCTCACAAGACCCAGGATAGAAAAGTACCATAAGATGTGTCTGCTACACTCAGGCTACAGATATCCCGCATATTATTTGTTGCTACTCCCATGCTGCAGAACTCTTGTAAACTGCTTTTCTCTACACATAGGATACAGAACTCCAAAATCTGCATCTCTCCATACCCAGCTTACAGAACCCCCGAAAACTGCGTATCTACAAACTACAGAAAACCCGCAAATTACGTATTATTACTCCCACGCTACAGAACTCTGTAAAGTGCTGCTCTCTAGATCCAGGATAGAGAAATCCCCTAAGCTGCGTCTCCTACATTCAGGCTACTGAAATCACATATTGCGTATGCCTACACTCAGGATACAGAACTCTTGGAAACTGCTTCACTCTACACCCAGGATACAGAACTCCGGGAATCTGCTCTCTCTACCCAAACGATCCAGAAAACACATAAGCTGCATCTCCTGCAGTAAAGCTACTGAAAGCCCAGCTTTTCCTTATGCTATTCCCATGCTACGGAATTCTGTAAACTGCTTCTCTCTACACCCAGGTTACAGAACTCTTGTAAACTGCTTCTCACAAGACCCAGGATAGAAAAGTACCATAAGATGTGTCTGCTACACTCAGGCTACAGATATCCCGCATATTATTTGTTGCTACTCCCATGCTGCAGAACTCTTGTAAACTGCTTTTCTCTACACATAGGATACAGAATTCTTATCAACTGCATCTCTCCACACGCAGGTTACAGAACGCCCGAAAACTGCGTATCTACAGTCACGCTAGAGAAAACCCGCATATTACATATGGCTACTCCCATGCTGCAGACCTCAAGTAAACTGCTTCTCTCTACACAGAGGATACAGAACTCCAAAATCTGCATCTCTCCATACCCAGCTTACAGAACCCCCAAAAACTGCGTATCTACAAACTACAGAAAACCCGCAAATTGCGTATTATTACTCCCACGCTACAGAACTCTGTAAAGTGCTGCTCTCTAGATCCAGGATAGAGAAATCCCCTAAACTGCGTCTCCTACACTCCGGCTACTGAAATCACGGATTGAGTACGCCTACACTCAGGATACAGAACTCTTGGAAACTGCTTCACTCTACTCCCAGGGTACAGAACTCCGGGACACTGCATTTCTCTATCTCCATGTTACAAATGCACGTAAGCTGCATCTCCTAACTCAGACTATGGAAAACCCACATATGGCGAATGCCTACTTCCAGGCTACAGAACACTTCTGAACTGTTTCTCTGCTTTTTTTCACACATAGGATGCAGAATTCTTATCAACTGCATCTCTCTTCACACAGATTACAGAACTCGCGAAAGCTGCGTCTCCTACAGTCAAGCTACAGAAAACCCACAAAATGCGTACTGTAACTCCCACGCTACAGAACTCTGTTAACTGCTTCTCTCTACACCAGGGATACTGAATTCACATAGCCTTCATCTCTCCACACCCAGCTTACAGAACTCCGTCAGCTGCCTCTCCCACACTGATGTTATAGGAAACCCACATATTGCGTATTGCTTCTCCCATGCTACAGAACTCTGAAAAGTGCTGCTCTCTAGATTCAGGATAGAGAAATCCCCTAAGCTGCGTCTCCTACACTCCAGCTGCTGAAATCACATATTGAGTACGCCTACACTCAGGATACAGAACTCTTGGAAACTGCTTCACTCTACTCCCAGGGTACAGAACTCCGGGACACTGCATTTCTCTATCCCCTCGTTACAAATACAGGTAACTGCATCTCCTGCACTAGGCTACAGAAATCCCCCATATTGCGAAAGCCTACATCCAGGCTACAGAACACTTCTGAAATGTTTCCCTCTACCCTCGAATACAGAACTCTTGTAAACTGCTTCTCTCTACACATATGATACAGAACTCCAAAATCTGCATCTCTCCATACCCAGCTTACAGAACCCCCGAAAACTGCGTATCTACAAACTACAGAAAACCCGCAAATTACGTATTATTACTCCCACGCTACAGAACTCTGTAAAGTGCTGCTCTCTAGATCCAGGATAGAGAAATCCCCTAAGCTGAGTCTCCTACATTCAGGCTACTGAAATCACATATTGCGTACGCCTACACTCAGGATACAGAACTCTTGGAAACTGCTTCACTCTACACCCAGGATACAGAACTCCGGGAATCTGCTCTCTCTACCCAAACGATCCAGAAAACACATAAGCTGCATCTCCTGCAGTAAAGCTACTGAAAGCCCAGCTTTTCCTTATGCTATTCCCATGCTACGGAATTCTGTAAACTGCTTCTCTCTACACCCAGGTTACAGAACTCTTGTAAACTGCTTCTCACAAGACCCAGGATAGAAAAGTACCATAAGATGTGTCTGCTACACTCAGGCTACAGATATCCCGCATATTATTTGTTGCTACTCCCATGCTGCAGAACTCTTGTAAACTGCTTTTCTCTACACATAGGATACAGAACTCCAAAATCTGCATCTCTCCATACCCAGCTTACAGAACCCCCGAAAACTGCGT
Source organism: Oryctolagus cuniculus (assembly GCF_051225735.1). Lineage (NCBI taxonomy): Eukaryota > Metazoa > Chordata > Mammalia > Lagomorpha > Leporidae > Oryctolagus > Oryctolagus cuniculus. The sequence goes on from NC_142873.1 coordinate 25,206,643, forward strand.
ATCTACAAACTACAGAAAACCCGCAAATTACGTATTATTACTCCCACGCTACAGAACTCTGTAAAGTGCTGCTCTCTAGATCCAGGATAGAGAAATCCCCTAAGCTGCGTCTCCTACATTCAGGCTACTGAAATCACATATTGCGTATGCCTACACTCAGGATACAGAACTCTTGGAAACTGCTTCACTCTACACCCAGGATACAGAACTCCGGGAATCTGCTCTCTCTACCCAAACGATCCAGAAAACACATAAGCTGCATCTCCTGCAGTAAAGCTACTGAAAGCCCAGCTTTTCCTTATGCTATTCCCATGCTACGGAATTCTGTAAACTGCTTCTCTCTACACCCAGGTTACAGAACTCTTGTAAACTGCTTCTCACAAGACCCAGGATAGAAAAGTACCATAAGATGTGTCTGCTACACTCAGGCTACAGATATCCCGCATATTATTTGTTGCTACTCCCATGCTGCAGAACTCTTGTAAACTGCTTTTCTCTACACATAGGATACAGAATTCTTATCAACTGCATCTCTCCACACGCAGGTTACAGAACGCCCGAAAACTGCGTATCTACAGTCACGCTAGAGAAAACCCGCATATTACATATGGCTACTCCCATGCTGCAGACCTCAAGTAAACTGCTTCTCTCTACACAGAGGATACAGAACTCCAAAATCTGCATCTCTCCATACCCAGCTTACAGAACCCCCAAAAACTGCGTATCTACAAACTACAGAAAACCCGCAAATTGCGTATTATTACTCCCACGCTACAGAACTCTGTAAAGTGCTGCTCTCTAGATCCAGGATAGAGAAATCCCCTAAACTGCGTCTCCTACACTCCGGCTACTGAAATCACGGATTGAGTACGCCTACACTCAGGATACAGAACTCTTGGAAACTGCTTCACTCTACTCCCAGGGTACAGAACTCCGGGACACTGCATTTCTCTATCTCCATGTTACAAATGCACGTAAGCTGCATCTCCTAACTCAGACTATGGAAAACCCACATATGGCGAATGCCTACTTCCAGGCTACAGAACACTTCTGAACTGTTTCTCTGCTTTTTTTCACACATAGGATGCAGAATTCTTATCAACTGCATCTCTCTTCACACAGATTACAGAACTCGCGAAAGCTGCGTCTCCTACAGTCAAGCTACAGAAAACCCACAAAATGCGTACTGTAACTCCCACGCTACAGAACTCTGTTAACTGCTTCTCTCTACACCAGGGATACTGAATTCACATAGCCTTCATCTCTCCACACCCAGCTTACAGAACTCCGTCAGCTGCCTCTCCCACACTGATGTTATAGGAAACCCACATATTGCGTATTGCTTCTCCCATGCTACAGAACTCTGAAAAGTGCTGCTCTCTAGATTCAGGATAGAGAAATCCCCTAAGCTGCGTCTCCTACACTCCAGCTGCTGAAATCACATATTGAGTACGCCTACACTCAGGATACAGAACTCTTGGAAACTGCTTCACTCTACTCCCAGGGTACAGAACTCCGGGACACTGCATTTCTCTATCCCCTCGTTACAAATACAGGTAACTGCATCTCCTGCACTAGGCTACAGAAATCCCCCATATTGAGAAAGCCTACATCCAGGCTACAGAACACTTCTGAAATGTTTCCCTCTACACTCGAATACAGAACTCTTGTAAACTGCTTCTCTCTACACATATGATACAGAACTCCAAAATCTGCATCTCTCCATACCCAGCTTACAGAACCCCCGAAAACTGCGTATCTACAAACTACAGAAAACCCGCAAATTACGTATTATTACTCCCACGCTACAGAACTCTGTAAAGTGCTGCTCTCTAGATCCAGGATAGAGAAATCCCCTAAGCTGAGTCTCCTACATTCAGGCTACTGAAATCACATATTGCGTATGCCTACACTCAGGATACAGAACTCTTGGAAACTGCTTCACTCTACACCCAGGATACAGAACTCCGGGAATCTGCTCTCTCTACCCAAACGATCCAGAAAACACATAAGCTGCATCTCCTGCAGTAAAGCTACTGAAAGCCCAGCTTTTCCTTATGCTATTCCCATGCTACGGAATTCTGTAAACTGCTTCTCTCTACACCCAGGTTACAGAACTCTTGTAAACTGCTTCTCACAAGACCCAGGATAGAAAAGTACCATAAGATGTGTCTGCTACACTCAGGCTACAGATATCCCGCATATTATTTGTTGCTACTCCCATGCTGCAGAACTCTTGTAAACTGCTTTTCTCTACACATAGGATACAGAACTCCAAAATCTGCATCTCTCCATACCCAGCTTACAGAACCCCCGAAAACTGCGTATCTACAAACTACAGAAAACCCGCAAATTACGTATTATTACTCCCACGCTACAGAACTCTGTAAAGTGCTGCTCTCTAGATCCAGGATAGAGAAATCCCCTAAGCTGAGTCTCCTACATTCAGGCTACTGAAATCACATATTGCGTATGCCTACACTCAGGATACAGAACTCTTGGAAACTGCTTCACTCTACACCCAGGATACAGAACTCCGGGAATCTGCTCTCTCTACCCAAACGATCCAGAAAACACATAAGCTGCATCTCCTGCAGTAAAGCTACTGAAAGCCCAGCTTTTCCTTATGCTATTCCCATGCTACGGAATTCTGTAAACTGCTTCTCTCTACACCCAGGTTACAGAACTCTTGTAAACTGCTTCTCACAAGACCCAGGATAGAAAAGTACCATAAGATGTGTCTGCTACACTCAGGCTACAGATATCCCGCATATTATTTGTTGCTACTCCCATGCTGCAGAACTCTTGTAAACTGCTTTTCTCTACACATAGGATACAGAACTCCAAAATCTGCATCTCTCCATACCCAGCTTACAGAACCCCCGAAAACTGCGTATCTACAAACTACAGAAAACCCGCAAATTACGTATTATTACTCCCACGCTACAGAACTCTGTAAAGTGCTGCTCTCTAGATCCAGGATAGAGAAATCCCCTAAGCTGAGTCTCCTACATTCAGGCTACTGAAATCACATATTGCGTATGCCTACACTCAGGATACAGAACTCTTGGAAACTGCTTCACTCTACACCCAGGATACAGAACTCCGGGAATCTGCTCTCTCTACCCAAACGATCCAGAAAACACATAAGCTGCATCTCCTGCAGTAAAGCTACTGAAAGCCCAGCTTTTCCTTATGCTATTCCCATGCTACGGAATTCTGTAAACTGCTTCTCTCTACACCCAGGTTACAGAACTCTTGTAAACTGCTTCTCACAAGACCCAGGATAGAAAAGTACCATAAGATGTGTCTGCTACACTCAGGCTACAGATATCCCGCATATTATTTGTTGCTACTCCCATGCTGCAGAACTCTTGTAAACTGCTTTTCTCTACACATAGGATACAGAATTCTTATCAACTGCATCTCTCCACACGCAGGTTACAGAACGCCCGAAAACTGCGTATCTACAGTCACGCTAGAGAAAACCCGCATATTACATATGGCTACTCCCATGCTGCAGACCTCAAGTAAACTGCTTCTCTCTACACAGAGGATACAGAACTCCAAAATCTGCATCTCTCCATACCCAGCTTACAGAACCCCCAAAAACTGCGTATCTACAAACTACAGAAAACCCGCAAATTGCGTATTATTACTCCCACGCTACAGAACTCTGTAAAGTGCTGCTCTCTAGATCCAGGATAGAGAAATCCCCTAAGCTGCGTCTCCTACACTCCGGCTACTGAAATCACGGATTGAGTACGCCTACACTCAGGATACAGAACTCTTGGAAACTGCTTCACTCTACTCCCAGGGTACAGAACTCCGGGACACTGCATTTCTCTATCTCCATGTTACAAATGCACGTAAGCTGCATCTCCTAACTCAGACTATGGAAAACCCACATATGGCGAATGCCTACTTCCAGGCTACAGAACACTTCTGAACTGTTTCTCTGCTTTTTTTCACACATAGGATGCAGAATTCTTATCAACTGCATCTCTCTTCACACAGATTACAGAACTCGCGAAAGCTGCGTCTCCTACAGTCAAGCTACAGAAAACCCACAAAATGCGTACTGTAACTCCCACGCTACAGAACTCTGTTAACTGCTTCTCTCTACACCAGGGATACTGAATTCACATAGCCTTCATCTCTCCACACCCAGCTTACAGAACTCCGTCAGCTGCCTCTCCCACACTGATGTTATAGGAAACCCACATATTGCGTATTGCTTCTCCCATGCTACAGAACTCTGAAAAGTGCTGCTCTCTAGATTCAGGATAGAGAAATCCCCTAAGCTGCGTCTCCTACACTCCAGCTGCTGAAATCACATATTGAGTACGCCTACACTCAGGATACAGAACTCTTGGAAACTGCTTCACTCTACTCCCAGGGTACAGAACTCCGGGACACTGCATTTCTCTATCCCCTCGTTACAAATACAGGTAACTGCATCTCCTGCACTAGGCTACAGAAATCCCCCATATTGCGAAAGCCTACATCCAGGCTACAGAACACTTCTGAAATGTTTCCCTCTACCCTCGAATACAGAACTCTTGTAAACTGCTTCTCTCTACACATATGATACAGAACTCCAAAATCTGCATCTCTCCATACCCAGCTTACAGAACCCCCGAAAACTGCGTATCTACAAACTACAGAAAACCCGCAAATTACGTATTATTACTCCCACGCTACAGAACTCTGTAAAGTGCTGCTCTCTAGATCCAGGATAGAGAAATCCCCTAAGCTGAGTCTCCTACATTCAGGCTACTGAAATCACATATTGCGTACGCCTACACTCAGGATACAGAACTCTTGGAAACTGCTTCACTCTACACCCAGGATACAGAACTCCGGGAATCTGCTCTCTCTACCCAAACGATCCAGAAAACACATAAGCTGCATCTCCTGCAGTAAAGCTACTGAAAGCCCAGCTTTTCCTTATGCTATTCCCATGCTACGGAATTCTGTAAACTGCTTCTCTCTACACCCAGGTTACAGAACTCTTGTAAACTGCTTCTCACAAGACCCAGGATAGAAAAGTACCATAAGATGTGTCTGCTACACTCAGGCTACAGATATCCCGCATATTATTTGTTGCTACTCCCATGCTGCAGAACTCTTGTAAACTGCTTTTCTCTACACATAGGATACAGAATTCTTATCAACTGCATCTCTCCACACGCAGGTTACAGAACGCCCGAAAACTGCGTATCTACAGTCACGCTAGAGAAAACCCGCATATTACATATGGCTACTCCCATGCTGCAGACCTCAAGTAAACTGCTTCTCTCTACACAGAGGATACAGAACTCCAAAATCTGCATCTCTCCATACCCAGCTTACAGAACCCCCAAAAACTGCGTATCTACAAACTACAGAAAACCCGCAAATTGCGTATTATTACTCCCACGCTACAGAACTCTGTAAAGTGCTGCTCTCTAGATCCAGGATAGAGAAATCCCCTAAGCTGCGTCTCCTACACTCCGGCTACTGAAATCACGGATTGAGTACGCCTACACTCAGGATACAGAACTCTTGGAAACTGCTTCACTCTACTCCCAGGGTACAGAACTCCGGGACACTGCATTTCTCTATCTCCATGTTACAAATGCACGTAAGCTGCATCTCCTAACTCAGACTATGGAAAACCCACATATGGCGAATGCCTACTTCCAGGCTACAGAACACTTCTGAACTGTTTCTCTGCTTTTTTTCACACATAGGATGCAGAATTCTTATCAACTGCATCTCTCTTCACACAGATTACAGAACTCGCGAAAGCTGCGTCTCCTACAGTCAAGCTACAGAAAACCCACAAAATGCGTACTGTAACTCCCACGCTACAGAACTCTGTTAACTGCTTCTCTCTACACCAGGGATACTGAATTCACATAGCCTTCATCTCTCCACACCCAGCTTACAGAACTCCGTCAGCTGCCTCTCCCACACTGATGTTATAGGAAACCCACATATTGCGTATTGCTTCTCCCATGCTACAGAACTCTGAAAAGTGCTGCTCTCTAGATTCAGGATAGAGAAATCCCCTAAGCTGCGTCTCCTACACTCCAGCTGCTGAAATCACATATTGAGTACGCCTACACTCAGGATACAGAACTCTTGGAAACTGCTTCACTCTACTCCCAGGGTACAGAACTCCGGGACACTGCATTTCTCTATCCCCTCGTTACAAATACAGGTAACTGCATCTCCTGCACTAGGCTACAGAAATCCCCCATATTGCGAAAGCCTACATCCAGGCTACAGAACACTTCTGAAATGTTTCCCTCTACCCTCGAATACAGAACTCTTGTAAACTGCTTCTCTCTACACATATGATACAGAACTCCAAAATCTGCATCTCTCCATACCCAGCTTACAGAACCCCCGAAAACTGCGTATCTACAAACTACAGAAAACCCGCAAATTACGTATTATTACTCCCACGCTACAGAACTCTGTAAAGTGCTGCTCTCTAGATCCAGGATAGAGAAATCCCCTAAGCTGAGTCTCCTACATTCAGGCTACTGAAATCACATATTGCGTATGCCTACACTCAGGATACAGAACTCTTGGAAACTGCTTCACTCTACACCCAGGATACAGAACTCCGGGAATCTGCTCTCTCTACCCAAACGATCCAGAAAACACATAAGCTGCATCTCCTGCAGTAAAGCTACTGAAAGCCCAGCTTTTCCTTATGCTATTCCCATGCTACGGAATTCTGTAAACTGCTTCTCTCTACACCCAGGTTACAGAACTCTTGTAAACTGCTTCTCACAAGACCCAGGATAGAAAAGTACCATAAGATGTGTCTGCTACACTCAGGCTACAGATATCCCGCATATTATTTGTTGCTACTCCCATGCTGCAGAACTCTTGTAAACTGCTTTTCTCTACACATAGGATACAGAACTCCAAAATCTGCATCTCTCCATACCCAGCTTACAGAACCCCCGAAAACTGCGTATCTACAAACTACAGAAAACCCGCAAATTACGTATTATTACTCCCACGCTACAGAACTCTGTAAAGTGCTGCTCTCTAGATCCAGGATAGAGAAATCCCCTAAGCTGCGTCTCCTACATTCAGGCTGCTGAAATCACATATTGCGTATGCCTACACTCAGGATACAGAACTCTTGGAAACTGCTTCACTCTACACCCAGGATACAGAACTCCGGGAATCTGCTCTCTCTACCCAAACGATCCAGAAAACACATAAGCTGCATCTCCTGCAGTAAAGCTACTGAAAGCCCAGCTTTTCCTTATGCTATTCCCATGCTACGGAATTCTGTAAACTGCTTCTCTCTACACCCAGGTTACAGAACTCTTGTAAACTGCTTCTCACAAGACCCAGGATAGAAAAGTACCATAAGATGTGTCTGCTACACTCAGGCTACAGATATCCCGCATATTATTTGTTGCTACTCCCATGCTGCAGAACTCTTGTAAACTGCTTTTCTCTACACATAGGATACAGAATTCTTATCAACTGCATCTCTCCACACGCAGGTTACAGAACGCCCGAAAACTGCGTATCTACAGTCACGCTAGAGAAAACCCGCATATTACATATGGCTACTCCCATGCTGCAGACCTCAAGTAAACTGCTTCTCTCTACACAGAGGATACAGAACTCCAAAATCTGCATCTCTCCATACCCAGCTTACAGAACCCCCAAAAACTGCGTATCTACAAACTACAGAAAACCCGCAAATTGCGTATTATTACTCCCACGCTACAGAACTCTGTAAAGTGCTGCTCTCTAGATCCAGGATAGAGAAATCCCCTAAGCTGCGTCTCCTACACTCCGGCTACTGAAATCACGGATTGAGTACGCCTACACTCAGGATACAGAACTCTTGGAAACTGCTTCACTCTACTCCCAGGGTACAGAACTCCGGGACACTGCATTTCTCTATCTCCATGTTACAAATGCACGTAAGCTGCATCTCCTAACTCAGACTATGGAAAACCCACATATGGCGAATGCCTACTTCCAGGCTACAGAACACTTCTGAACTGTTTCTCTGCTTTTTTTCACACATAGGATGCAGAATTCTTATCAACTGCATCTCTCTTCACACAGATTACAGAACTCGCGAAAGCTGCGTCTCCTACAGTCAAGCTACAGAAAACCCACAAAATGCGTACTGTAACTCCCACGCTACAGAACTCTGTTAACTGCTTCTCTCTACACCAGGGATACTGAATTCACATAGCCTTCATCTCTCCACACCCAGCTTACAGAACTCCGTCAGCTGCCTCTCCCACACTGATGTTATAGGAAACCCACATATTGCGTATTGCTTCTCCCATGCTACAGAACTCTGAAAAGTGCTGCTCTCTAGATTCAGGATAGAGAAATCCCCTAAGCTGCGTCTCCTACACTCCAGCTGCTGAAATCACATATTGAGTACGCCTACACTCAGGATACAGAACTCTTGGAAACTGCTTCACTCTACTCCCAGGGTACAGAACTCCGGGACACTGCATTTCTCTATCCCCTCGTTACAAATACAGGTAACTGCATCTCCTGCACTAGGCTACAGAAATCCCCCATATTGCGAAAGCCTACATCCAGGCTACAGAACACTTCTGAAATGTTTCCCTCTACCCTCGAATACAGAACTCTTGTAAACTGCTTCTCTCTACACATATGATACAGAACTCCAAAATCTGCATCTCTCCATACCCAGCTTACAGAACCCCCGAAAACTGCGTATCTACAAACTACAGAAAACCCGCAAATTACGTATTATTACTCCCACGCTACAGAACTCTGTAAAGTGCTGCTCTCTAGATCCAGGATAGAGAAATCCCCTAAGCTGAGTCTCCTACATTCAGGCTACTGAAATCACATATTGCGTACGCCTACACTCAGGATACAGAACTCTTGGAAACTGCTTCACTCTACACCCAGGATACAGAACTCCGGGAATCTGCTCTCTCTACCCAAACGATCCAGAAAACACATAAGCTGCATCTCCTGCAGTAAAGCTACTGAAAGCCCAGCTTTTCCTTATGCTATTCCCATGCTACGGAATTCTGTAAACTGCTTCTCTCTACACCCAGGTTACAGAACTCTTGTAAACTGCTTCTCACAAGACCCAGGATAGAAAAGTACCATAAGATGTGTCTGCTACACTCAGGCTACAGATATCCCGCATATTATTTGTTGCTACTCCCATGCTGCAGAACTCTTGTAAACTGCTTTTCTCTACACATAGGATACAGAACTCCAAAATCTGCATCTCTCCATACCCAGCTTACAGAACCCCCGAAAACTGCGTATCTACAAACTACAGAAAACCCGCAAATTACGTATTATTACTCCCACGCTACAGAACTCTGTAAAGTGCTGCTCTCTAGATCCAGGATAGAGAAATCCCCTAAGCTGCGTCTCCTACATTCAGGCTACTGAAATCACATATTGCGTATGCCTACACTCAGGATACAGAACTCTTGGAAACTGCTTCACTCTACACCCAGGATACAGAACTCCGGGAATCTGCTCTCTCTACCCAAACGATCCAGAAAACACATAAGCTGCATCTCCTGCAGTAAAGCTACTGAAAGCCCAGCTTTTCCTTATGCTATTCCCATGCTACGGAATTCTGTAAACTGCTTCTCTCTACACCCAGGTTACAGAACTCTTGTAAACTGCTTCTCACAAGACCCAGGATAGAAAAGTACCATAAGATGTGTCTGCTACACTCAGGCTACAGATATCCCGCATATTATTTGTTGCTACTCCCATGCTGCAGAACTCTTGTAAACTGCTTTTCTCTACACATAGGATACAGAATTCTTATCAACTGCATCTCTCCACACGCAGGTTACAGAACGCCCGAAAACTGCGTATCTACAGTCACGCTAGAGAAAACCCGCATATTACATATGGCTACTCCCATGCTGCAGACCTCAAGTAAACTGCTTCTCTCTACACAGAGGATACAGAACTCCAAAATCTGCATCTCTCCATACCCAGCTTACAGAACCCCCAAAAACTGCGTATCTACAAACTACAGAAAACCCGCAAATTGCGTATTATTACTCCCACGCTACAGAACTCTGTAAAGTGCTGCTCTCTAGATCCAGGATAGAGAAATCCCCTAAGCTGCGTCTCCTACACTCCGGCTACTGAAATCACGGATTGAGTACGCCTACACTCAGGATACAGAACTCTTGGAAACTGCTTCACTCTACTCCCAGGGTACAGAACTCCGGGACACTGCATTTCTCTATCTCCATGTTACAAATGCACGTAAGCTGCATCTCCTAACTCAGACTATGGAAAACCCACATATGGCGAATGCCTACTTCCAGGCTACAGAACACTTCTGAACTGTTTCTCTGCTTTTTTTCACACATAGGATGCAGAATTCTTATCAACTGCATCTCTCTTCACACAGATTACAGAACTCGCGAAAGCTGCGTCTCCTACAGTCAAGCTACAGAAAACCCACAAAATGCGTACTGTAACTCCCACGCTACAGAACTCTGTTAACTGCTTCTCTCTACACCAGGGATACTGAATTCACATAGCCTTCATCTCTCCACACCCAGCTTACAGAACTCCGTCAGCTGCCTCTCCCACACTGATGTTATAGGAAACCCACATATTGCGTATTGCTTCTCCCATGCTACAGAACTCTGAAAAGTGCTGCTCTCTAGATTCAGGATAGAGAAATCCCCTAAGCTGCGTCTCCTACACTCCAGCTGCTGAAATCACATATTGAGTACGCCTACACTCAGGATACAGAACTCTTGGAAACTGCTTCACTCTACTCCCAGGGTACAGAACTCCGGGACACTGCATTTCTCTATCCCCTCGTTACAAATACAGGTAACTGCATCTCCTGCACTAGGCTACAGAAATCCCCCATATTGCGAAAGCCTACATCCAGGCTACAGAACACTTCTGAAATGTTTCCCTCTACCCTCGAATACAGAACTCTTGTAAACTGCTTCTCTCTACACATATGATACAGAACTCCAAAATCTGCATCTCTCCATACCCAGCTTACAGAACCCCCGAAAACTGCGTATCTACAAACTACAGAAAACCCGCAAATTACGTATTATTACTCCCACGCTACAGAACTCTGTAAAGTGCTGCTCTCTAGATCCAGGATAGAGAAATCCCCTAAGCTGAGTCTCCTACATTCAGGCTACTGAAATCACATATTGCGTACGCCTACACTCAGGATACAGAACTCTTGGAAACTGCTTCACTCTACACCCAGGATACAGAACTCCGGGAATCTGCTCTCTCTACCCAAACGATCCAGAAAACACATAAGCTGCATCTCCTGCAGTAAAGCTACTGAAAGCCCAGCTTTTCCTTATGCTATTCCCATGCTACGGAATTCTGTAAACTGCTTCTCTCTACACCCAGGTTACAGAACTCTTGTAAACTGCTTCTCACAAGACCCAGGATAGAAAAGTACCATAAGATGTGTCTGCTACACTCAGGCTACAGATATCCCGCATATTATTTGTTGCTACTCCCATGCTGCAGAACTCTTGTAAACTGCTTTTCTCTACACATAGGATACAGAACTCCAAAATCTGCATCTCTCCATACCCAGCTTACAGAACCCCCGAAAACTGCGTATCTACAAACTACAGAAAACCCGCAAATTACGTATTATTACTCCCACGCTACAGAACTCTGTAAAGTGCTGCTCTCTAGATCCAGGATAGAGAAATCCCCTAAGCTGCGTCTCCTACATTCAGGCTACTGAAATCACATATTGCGTATGCCTACACTCAGGATACAGAACTCTTGGAAACTGCTTCACTCTACACCCAGGATACAGAACTCCGGGAATCTGCTCTCTCTACCCAAACGATCCAGAAAACACATAAGCTGCATCTCCTGCAGTAAAGCTACTGAAAGCCCAGCTTTTCCTTATGCTATTCCCATGCTACGGAATTCTGTAAACTGCTTCTCTCTACACCCAGGTTACAGAACTCTTGTAAACTGCTTCTCACAAGACCCAGGATAGAAAAGTACCATAAGATGTGTCTGCTACACTCAGGCTACAGATATCCCGCATATTATTTGTTGCTACTCCCATGCTGCAGAACTCTTGTAAACTGCTTTTCTCTACACATAGGATACAGAATTCTTATCAACTGCATCTCTCCACACGCAGGTTACAGAACGCCCGAAAACTGCGTATCTACAGTCACGCTAGAGAAAACCCGCATATTACATATGGCTACTCCCATGCTGCAGACCTCAAGTAAACTGCTTCTCTCTACACAGAGGATACAGAACTCCAAAATCTGCATCTCTCCATACCCAGCTTACAGAACCCCCAAAAACTGCGTATCTACAAACTACAGAAAACCCGCAAATTGCGTATTATTACTCCCACGCTACAGAACTCTGTAAAGTGCTGCTCTCTAGATCCAGGATAGAGAAATCCCCTAAGCTGCGTCTCCTACACTCCGGCTACTGAAATCACGGATTGAGTACGCCTACACTCAGGATACAGAACTCTTGGAAACTGCTTCACTCTACTCCCAGGGTACAGAACTCCGGGACACTGCATTTCTCTATCTCCATGTTACAAATGCACGTAAGCTGCATCTCCTAACTCAGACTATGGAAAACCCACATATGGCGAATGCCTACTTCCAGGCTACAGAACACTTCTGAACTGTTTCTCTGCTTTTTTTCACACATAGGATGCAGAATTCTTATCAACTGCATCTCTCTTCACACAGATTACAGAACTCGCGAAAGCTGCGTCTCCTACAGTCAAGCTACAGAAAACCCACAAAATGCGTACTGTAACTCCCACGCTACAGAACTCTGTTAACTGCTTCTCTCTACACCAGGGATACTGAATTCACATAGCCTTCATCTCTCCACACCCAGCTTACAGAACTCCGTCAGCTGCCTCTCCCACACTGATGTTATAGGAAACCCACATATTGCGTATTGCTTCTCCCATGCTACAGAACTCTGAAAAGTGCTGCTCTCTAGATTCAGGATAGAGAAATCCCCTAAGCTGCGTCTCCTACACTCCAGCTGCTGAAATCACATATTGAGTACGCCTACACTCAGGATACAGAACTCTTGGAAACTGCTTCACTCTACTCCCAGGGTACAGAACTCCGGGACACTGCATTTCTCTATCCCCTCGTTACAAATACAGGTAACTGCATCTCCTGCACTAGGCTACAGAAATCCCCCATATTGCGAAAGCCTACATCCAGGCTACAGAACACTTCTGAAATGTTTCCCTCTACCCTCGAATACAGAACTCTTGTAAACTGCTTCTCTCTACACATATGATACAGAACTCCAAAATCTGCATCTCTCCATACCCAGCTTACAGAACCCCCGAAAACTGCGTATCTACAAACTACAGAAAACCCGCAAATTACGTATTATTACTCCCACGCTACAGAACTCTGTAAAGTGCTGCTCTCTAGATCCAGGATAGAGAAATCCCCTAAGCTGAGTCTCCTACATTCAGGCTACTGAAATCACATATTGCGTACGCCTACACTCAGGATACAGAACTCTTGGAAACTGCTTCACTCTACACCCAGGATACAGAACTCCGGGAATCTGCTCTCTCTACCCAAACGATCCAGAAAACACATAAGCTGCATCTCCTGCAGTAAAGCTACTGAAAGCCCAGCTTTTCCTTATGCTATTCCCATGCTACGGAATTCTGTAAACTGCTTCTCTCTACACCCAGGTTACAGAACTCTTGTAAACTGCTTCTCACAAGACCCAGGATAGAAAAGTACCATAAGATGTGTCTGCTACACTCAGGCTACAGATATCCCGCATATTATTTGTTGCTACTCCCATGCTGCAGAACTCTTGTAAACTGCTTTTCTCTACACATAGGATACAGAACTCCAAAATCTGCATCTCTCCATACCCAGCTTACAGAACCCCCGAAAACTGCGTATCTACAAACTACAGAAAACCCGCAAATTACGTATTATTACTCCCACGCTACAGAACTCTGTAAAGTGCTGCTCTCTAGATCCAGGATAGAGAAATCCCCTAAGCTGCGTCTCCTACATTCAGGCTACTGAAATCACATATTGCGTATGCCTACACTCAGGATACAGAACTCTTGGAAACTGCTTCACTCTACACCCAGGATACAGAACTCCGGGAATCTGCTCTCTCTACCCAAACGATCCAGAAAACACATAAGCTGCATCTCCTGCAGTAAAGCTACTGAAAGCCCAGCTTTTCCTTATGCTATTCCCATGCTACGGAATTCTGTAAACTGCTTCTCTCTACACCCAGGTTACAGAACTCTTGTAAACTGCTTCTCACAAGACCCAGGATAGAAAAGTACCATAAGATGTGTCTGCTACACTCAGGCTACAGATATCCCGCATATTATTTGTTGCTACTCCCATGCTGCAGAACTCTTGTAAACTGCTTTTCTCTACACATAGGATACAGAATTCTTATCAACTGCATCTCTCCACACGCAGGTTACAGAACGCCCGAAAACTGCGTATCTACAGTCACGCTAGAGAAAACCCGCATATTACATATGGCTACTCCCATGCTGCAGACCTCAAGTAAACTGCTTCTCTCTACACAGAGGATACAGAACTCCAAAATCTGCATCTCTCCATACCCAGCTTACAGAACCCCCAAAAACTGCGTATCTACAAACTACAGAAAACCCGCAAATTGCGTATTATTACTCCCACGCTACAGAACTCTGTAAAGTGCTGCTCTCTAGATCCAGGATAGAGAAATCCCCTAAGCTGCGTCTCCTACACTCCGGCTACTGAAATCACGGATTGAGTACGCCTACACTCAGGATACAGAACTCTTGGAAACTGCTTCACTCTACTCCCAGGGTACAGAACTCCGGGACACTGCATTTCTCTATCTCCATGTTACAAATGCACGTAAGCTGCATCTCCTAACTCAGACTATGGAAAACCCACATATGGCGAATGCCTACTTCCAGGCTACAGAACACTTCTGAACTGTTTCTCTGCTTTTTTTCACACATAGGATGCAGAATTCTTATCAACTGCATCTCTCTTCACACAGATTACAGAACTCGCGAAAGCTGCGTCTCCTACAGTCAAGCTACAGAAAACCCACAAAATGCGTACTGTAACTCCCACGCTACAGAACTCTGTTAACTGCTTCTCTCTACACCAGGGATACTGAATTCACATAGCCTTCATCTCTCCACACCCAGCTTACAGAACTCCGTCAGCTGCCTCTCCCACACTGATGTTATAGGAAACCCACATATTGCGTATTGCTTCTCCCATGCTACAGAACTCTGAAAAGTGCTGCTCTCTAGATTCAGGATAGAGAAATCCCCTAAGCTGCGTCTCCTACACTCCAGCTGCTGAAATCACATATTGAGTACGCCTACACTCAGGATACAGAACTCTTGGAAACTGCTTCACTCTACTCCCAGGGTACAGAACTCCGGGACACTGCATTTCTCTATCCCCTCGTTACAAATACAGGTAACTGCATCTCCTGCACTAGGCTACAGAAATCCCCCATATTGCGAAAGCCTACATCCAGGCTACAGAACACTTCTGAAATGTTTCCCTCTACCCTCGAATACAGAACTCTTGTAAACTGCTTCTCTCTACACATATGATACAGAACTCCAAAATCTGCATCTCTCCATACCCAGCTTACAGAACCCCCGAAAACTGCGTATCTACAAACTACAGAAAACCCGCAAATTACGTATTATTACTCCCACGCTACAGAACTCTGTAAAGTGCTGCTCTCTAGATCCAGGATAGAGAAATCCCCTAAGCTGAGTCTCCTACATTCAGGCTACTGAAATCACATATTGCGTATGCCTACACTCAGGATACAGAACTCTTGGAAACTGCTTCACTCTACACCCAGGATACAGAACTCCGGGAATCTGCTCTCTCTACCCAAACGATCCAGAAAACACATAAGCTGCATCTCCTGCAGTAAAGCTACTGAAAGCCCAGCTTTTCCTTATGCTATTCCCATGCTACGGAATTCTGTAAACTGCTTCTCTCTACACCCAGGTTACAGAACTCTTGTAAACTGCTTCTCACAAGACCCAGGATAGAAAAGTACCATAAGATGTGTCTGCTACACTCAGGCTACAGATATCCCGCATATTATTTGTTGCTACTCCCATGCTGCAGAACTCTTGTAAACTGCTTTTCTCTACACATAGGATACAGAACTCCAAAATCTGCATCTCTCCATACCCAGCTTACAGAACCCCCGAAAACTGCGTATCTACAAACTACAGAAAACCCGCAAATTACGTATTATTACTCCCACGCTACAGAACTCTGTAAAGTGCTGCTCTCTAGATCCAGGATAGAGAAATCCCCTAAGCTGCGTCTCCTACATTCAGGCTGCTGAAATCACATATTGCGTATGCCTACACTCAGGATACAGAACTCTTGGAAACTGCTTCACTCTACACCCAGGATACAGAACTCCGGGAATCTGCTCTCTCTACCCAAACGATCCAGAAAACACATAAGCTGCATCTCCTGCAGTAAAGCTACTGAAAGCCCAGCTTTTCCTTATGCTATTCCCATGCTACGGAATTCTGTAAACTGCTTCTCTCTACACCCAGGTTACAGAACTCTTGTAAACTGCTTCTCACAAGACCCAGGATAGAAAAGTACCATAAGATGTGTCTGCTACACTCAGGCTACAGATATCCCGCATATTATTTGTTGCTACTCCCATGCTGCAGAACTCTTGTAAACTGCTTTTCTCTACACATAGGATACAGAATTCTTATCAACTGCATCTCTCCACACGCAGGTTACAGAACGCCCGAAAACTGCGTATCTACAGTCACGCTAGAGAAAACCCGCATATTACATATGGCTACTCCCATGCTGCAGACCTCAAGTAAACTGCTTCTCTCTACACAGAGGATACAGAACTCCAAAATCTGCATCTCTCCATACCCAGCTTACAGAACCCCCAAAAACTGCGTATCTACAAACTACAGAAAACCCGCAAATTGCGTATTATTACTCCCACGCTACAGAACTCTGTAAAGTGCTGCTCTCTAGATCCAGGATAGAGAAATCCCCTAAGCTGCGTCTCCTACACTCCGGCTACTGAAATCACGGATTGAGTACGCCTACACTCAGGATACAGAACTCTTGGAAACTGCTTCACTCTACTCCCAGGGTACAGAACTCCGGGACACTGCATTTCTCTATCTCCATGTTACAAATGCACGTAAGCTGCATCTCCTAACTCAGACTATGGAAAACCCACATATGGCGAATGCCTACTTCCAGGCTACAGAACACTTCTGAACTGTTTCTCTGCTTTTTTTCACACATAGGATGCAGAATTCTTATCAACTGCATCTCTCTTCACACAGATTACAGAACTCGCGAAAGCTGCGTCTCCTACAGTCAAGCTACAGAAAACCCACAAAATGCGTACTGTAACTCCCACGCTACAGAACTCTGTTAACTGCTTCTCTCTACACCAGGGATACTGAATTCACATAGCCTTCATCTCTCCACACCCAGCTTACAGAACTCCGTCAGCTGCCTCTCCCACACTGATGTTATAGGAAACCCACATATTGCGTATTGCTTCTCCCATGCTACAGAACTCTGAAAAGTGCTGCTCTCTAGATTCAGGATAGAGAAATCCCCTAAGCTGCGTCTCCTACACTCCAGCTGCTGAAATCACATATTGAGTACGCCTACACTCAGGATACAGAACTCTTGGAAACTGCTTCACTCTACTCCCAGGGTACAGAACTCCGGGACACTGCATTTCTCTATCCCCTCGTTACAAATACAGGTAACTGCATCTCCTGCACTAGGCTACAGAAATCCCCCATATTGCGAAAGCCTACATCCAGGCTACAGAACACTTCTGAAATGTTTCCCTCTACCCTCGAATACAGAACTCTTGTAAACTGCTTCTCTCTACACATATGATACAGAACTCCAAAATCTGCATCTCTCCATACCCAGCTTACAGAACCCCCGAAAACTGCGTATCTACAAACTACAGAAAACCCGCAAATTACGTATTATTACTCCCACGCTACAGAACTCTGTAAAGTGCTGCTCTCTAGATCCAGGATAGAGAAATCCCCTAAGCTGAGTCTCCTACATTCAGGCTACTGAAATCACATATTGCGTATGCCTACACTCAGGATACAGAACTCTTGGAAACTGCTTCACTCTACACCCAGGATACAGAACTCCGGGAATCTGCTCTCTCTACCCAAACGATCCAGAAAACACATAAGCTGCATCTCCTGCAGTAAAGCTACTGAAAGCCCAGCTTTTCCTTATGCTATTCCCATGCTACGGAATTCTGTAAACTGCTTCTCTCTACACCCAGGTTACAGAACTCTTGTAAACTGCTTCTCACAAGACCCAGGATAGAAAAGTACCATAAGATGTGTCTGCTACACTCAGGCTACAGATATCCCGCATATTATTTGTTGCTACTCCCATGCTGCAGAACTCTTGTAAACTGCTTTTCTCTACACATAGGATACAGAATTCTTATCAACTGCATCTCTCCACACGCAGGTTACAGAACGCCCGAAAACTGCGTATCTACAGTCACGCTAGAGAAAACCCGCATATTACATATGGCTACTCCCATGCTGCAGACCTCAAGTAAACTGCTTCTCTCTACACAGAGGATACAGAACTCCAAAATCTGCATCTCTCCATACCCAGCTTACAGAACCCCCAAAAACTGCGTATCTACAAACTACAGAAAACCCGCAAATTGCGTATTATTACTCCCACGCTACAGAACTCTGTAAAGTGCTGCTCTCTAGATCCAGGATAGAGAAATCCCCTAAGCTGCGTCTCCTACACTCCGGCTACTGAAATCACGGATTGAGTACGCCTACACTCAGGATACAGAACTCTTGGAAACTGCTTCACTCTACTCCCAGGGTACAGAACTCCGGGACACTGCATTTCTCTATCTCCATGTTACAAATGCACGTAAGCTGCATCTCCTAACTCAGACTATGGAAAACCCACATATGGCGAATGCCTACTTCCAGGCTACAGAACACTTCTGAACTGTTTCTCTGCTTTTTTTCACACATAGGATGCAGAATTCTTATCAACTGCATCTCTCTTCACACAGATTACAGAACTCGCGAAAGCTGCGTCTCCTACAGTCAAGCTACAGAAAACCCACAAAATGCGTACTGTAACTCCCACGCTACAGAACTCTGTTAACTGCTTCTCTCTACACCAGGGATACTGAATTCACATAGCCTTCATCTCTCCACACCCAGCTTACAGAACTCCGTCAGCTGCCTCTCCCACACTGATGTTATAGGAAACCCACATATTGCGTATTGCTTCTCCCATGCTACAGAACTCTGAAAAGTGCTGCTCTCTAGATTCAGGATAGAGAAATCCCCTAAGCTGCGTCTCCTACACTCCAGCTGCTGAAATCACATATTGAGTACGCCTACACTCAGGATACAGAACTCTTGGAAACTGCTTCACTCTACTCCCAGGGTACAGAACTCCGGGACACTGCATTTCTCTATCCCCTCGTTACAAATACAGGTAACTGCATCTCCTGCACTAGGCTACAGAAATCCCCCATATTGCGAAAGCCTACATCCAGGCTACAGAACACTTCTGAAATGTTTCCCTCTACCCTCGAATACAGAACTCTTGTAAACTGCTTCTCTCTACACATATGATACAGAACTCCAAAATCTGCATCTCTCCATACCCAGCTTACAGAACCCCCGAAAACTGCGTATCTACAAACTACAGAAAACCCGCAAATTACGTATTATTACTCCCACGCTACAGAACTCTGTAAAGTGCTGCTCTCTAGATCCAGGATAGAGAAATCCCCTAAGCTGAGTCTCCTACATTCAGGCTACTGAAATCACATATTGCGTACGCCTACACTCAGGATACAGAACTCTTGGAAACTGCTTCACTCTACACCCAGGATACAGAACTCCGGGAATCTGCTCTCTCTACCCAAACGATCCAGAAAACACATAAGCTGCATCTCCTGCAGTAAAGCTACTGAAAGCCCAGCTTTTCCTTATGCTATTCCCATGCTACGGAATTCTGTAAACTGCTTCTCTCTACACCCAGGTTACAGAACTCTTGTAAACTGCTTCTCACAAGACCCAGGATAGAAAAGTACCATAAGATGTGTCTGCTACACTCAGGCTACAGATATCCCGCATATTATTTGTTGCTACTCCCATGCTGCAGAACTCTTGTAAACTGCTTTTCTCTACACATAGGATACAGAACTCCAAAATCTGCATCTCTCCATACCCAGCTTACAGAACCCCCGAAAACTGCGTATCTACAAACTACAGAAAACCCGCAAATTACGTATTATTACTCCCACGCTACAGAACTCTGTAAAGTGCTGCTCTCTAGATCCAGGATAGAGAAATCCCCTAAGCTGCGTCTCCTACATTCAGGCTGCTGAAATCACATATTGCGTATGCCTACACTCAGGATACAGAACTCTTGGAAACTGCTTCACTCTACACCCAGGATACAGAACTCCGGGAATCTGCTCTCTCTACCCAAACGATCCAGAAAACACATAAGCTGCATCTCCTGCA
This sequence comes from Oryctolagus cuniculus, assembly GCF_051225735.1. Lineage (NCBI taxonomy): Eukaryota > Metazoa > Chordata > Mammalia > Lagomorpha > Leporidae > Oryctolagus > Oryctolagus cuniculus. The sequence goes on from NC_142873.1 coordinate 25,227,278, forward strand.
GTAAAGCTACTGAAAGCCCAGCTTTTCCTTATGCTATTCCCATGCTACGGAATTCTGTAAACTGCTTCTCTCTACACCCAGGTTACAGAACTCTTGTAAACTGCTTCTCACAAGACCCAGGATAGAAAAGTACCATAAGATGTGTCTGCTACACTCAGGCTACAGATATCCCGCATATTATTTGTTGCTACTCCCATGCTGCAGAACTCTTGTAAACTGCTTTTCTCTACACATAGGATACAGAATTCTTATCAACTGCATCTCTCCACACGCAGGTTACAGAACGCCCGAAAACTGCGTATCTACAGTCACGCTAGAGAAAACCCGCATATTACATATGGCTACTCCCATGCTGCAGACCTCAAGTAAACTGCTTCTCTCTACACAGAGGATACAGAACTCCAAAATCTGCATCTCTCCATACCCAGCTTACAGAACCCCCAAAAACTGCGTATCTACAAACTACAGAAAACCCGCAAATTGCGTATTATTACTCCCACGCTACAGAACTCTGTAAAGTGCTGCTCTCTAGATCCAGGATAGAGAAATCCCCTAAGCTGCGTCTCCTACACTCCGGCTACTGAAATCACGGATTGAGTACGCCTACACTCAGGATACAGAACTCTTGGAAACTGCTTCACTCTACTCCCAGGGTACAGAACTCCGGGACACTGCATTTCTCTATCTCCATGTTACAAATGCACGTAAGCTGCATCTCCTAACTCAGACTATGGAAAACCCACATATGGCGAATGCCTACTTCCAGGCTACAGAACACTTCTGAACTGTTTCTCTGCTTTTTTTCACACATAGGATGCAGAATTCTTATCAACTGCATCTCTCTTCACACAGATTACAGAACTCGCGAAAGCTGCGTCTCCTACAGTCAAGCTACAGAAAACCCACAAAATGCGTACTGTAACTCCCACGCTACAGAACTCTGTTAACTGCTTCTCTCTACACCAGGGATACTGAATTCACATAGCCTTCATCTCTCCACACCCAGCTTACAGAACTCCGTCAGCTGCCTCTCCCACACTGATGTTATAGGAAACCCACATATTGCGTATTGCTTCTCCCATGCTACAGAACTCTGAAAAGTGCTGCTCTCTAGATTCAGGATAGAGAAATCCCCTAAGCTGCGTCTCCTACACTCCAGCTGCTGAAATCACATATTGAGTACGCCTACACTCAGGATACAGAACTCTTGGAAACTGCTTCACTCTACTCCCAGGGTACAGAACTCCGGGACACTGCATTTCTCTATCCCCTCGTTACAAATACAGGTAACTGCATCTCCTGCACTAGGCTACAGAAATCCCCCATATTGCGAAAGCCTACATCCAGGCTACAGAACACTTCTGAAATGTTTCCCTCTACCCTCGAATACAGAACTCTTGTAAACTGCTTCTCTCTACACATATGATACAGAACTCCAAAATCTGCATCTCTCCATACCCAGCTTACAGAACCCCCGAAAACTGCGTATCTACAAACTACAGAAAACCCGCAAATTACGTATTATTACTCCCACGCTACAGAACTCTGTAAAGTGCTGCTCTCTAGATCCAGGATAGAGAAATCCCCTAAGCTGAGTCTCCTACATTCAGGCTACTGAAATCACATATTGCGTACGCCTACACTCAGGATACAGAACTCTTGGAAACTGCTTCACTCTACACCCAGGATACAGAACTCCGGGAATCTGCTCTCTCTACCCAAACGATCCAGAAAACACATAAGCTGCATCTCCTGCAGTAAAGCTACTGAAAGCCCAGCTTTTCCTTATGCTATTCCCATGCTACGGAATTCTGTAAACTGCTTCTCTCTACACCCAGGTTACAGAACTCTTGTAAACTGCTTCTCACAAGACCCAGGATAGAAAAGTACCATAAGATGTGTCTGCTACACTCAGGCTACAGATATCCCGCATATTATTTGTTGCTACTCCCATGCTGCAGAACTCTTGTAAACTGCTTTTCTCTACACATAGGATACAGAACTCCAAAATCTGCATCTCTCCATACCCAGCTTACAGAACCCCCGAAAACTGCGTATCTACAAACTACAGAAAACCCGCAAATTACGTATTATTACTCCCACGCTACAGAACTCTGTAAAGTGCTGCTCTCTAGATCCAGGATAGAGAAATCCCCTAAGCTGCGTCTCCTACATTCAGGCTGCTGAAATCACATATTGCGTATGCCTACACTCAGGATACAGAACTCTTGGAAACTGCTTCACTCTACACCCAGGATACAGAACTCCGGGAATCTGCTCTCTCTACCCAAACGATCCAGAAAACACATAAGCTGCATCTCCTGCAGTAAAGCTACTGAAAGCCCAGCTTTTCCTTATGCTATTCCCATGCTACGGAATTCTGTAAACTGCTTCTCTCTACACCCAGGTTACAGAACTCTTGTAAACTGCTTCTCACAAGACCCAGGATAGAAAAGTACCATAAGATGTGTCTGCTACACTCAGGCTACAGATATCCCGCATATTATTTGTTGCTACTCCCATGCTGCAGAACTCTTGTAAACTGCTTTTCTCTACACATAGGATACAGAATTCTTATCAACTGCATCTCTCCACACGCAGGTTACAGAACGCCCGAAAACTGCGTATCTACAGTCACGCTAGAGAAAACCCGCATATTACATATGGCTACTCCCATGCTGCAGACCTCAAGTAAACTGCTTCTCTCTACACAGAGGATACAGAACTCCAAAATCTGCATCTCTCCATACCCAGCTTACAGAACCCCCAAAAACTGCGTATCTACAAACTACAGAAAACCCGCAAATTGCGTATTATTACTCCCACGCTACAGAACTCTGTAAAGTGCTGCTCTCTAGATCCAGGATAGAGAAATCCCCTAAGCTGCGTCTCCTACACTCCGGCTACTGAAATCACGGATTGAGTACGCCTACACTCAGGATACAGAACTCTTGGAAACTGCTTCACTCTACTCCCAGGGTACAGAACTCCGGGACACTGCATTTCTCTATCTCCATGTTACAAATGCACGTAAGCTGCATCTCCTAACTCAGACTATGGAAAACCCACATATGGCGAATGCCTACTTCCAGGCTACAGAACACTTCTGAACTGTTTCTCTGCTTTTTTTCACACATAGGATGCAGAATTCTTATCAACTGCATCTCTCTTCACACAGATTACAGAACTCGCGAAAGCTGCGTCTCCTACAGTCAAGCTACAGAAAACCCACAAAATGCGTACTGTAACTCCCACGCTACAGAACTCTGTTAACTGCTTCTCTCTACACCAGGGATACTGAATTCACATAGCCTTCATCTCTCCACACCCAGCTTACAGAACTCCGTCAGCTGCCTCTCCCACACTGATGTTATAGGAAACCCACATATTGCGTATTGCTTCTCCCATGCTACAGAACTCTGAAAAGTGCTGCTCTCTAGATTCAGGATAGAGAAATCCCCTAAGCTGCGTCTCCTACACTCCAGCTGCTGAAATCACATATTGAGTACGCCTACACTCAGGATACAGAACTCTTGGAAACTGCTTCACTCTACTCCCAGGGTACAGAACTCCGGGACACTGCATTTCTCTATCCCCTCGTTACAAATACAGGTAACTGCATCTCCTGCACTAGGCTACAGAAATCCCCCATATTGCGAAAGCCTACATCCAGGCTACAGAACACTTCTGAAATGTTTCCCTCTACCCTCGAATACAGAACTCTTGTAAACTGCTTCTCTCTACACATATGATACAGAACTCCAAAATCTGCATCTCTCCATACCCAGCTTACAGAACCCCCGAAAACTGCGTATCTACAAACTACAGAAAACCCGCAAATTACGTATTATTACTCCCACGCTACAGAACTCTGTAAAGTGCTGCTCTCTAGATCCAGGATAGAGAAATCCCCTAAGCTGAGTCTCCTACATTCAGGCTACTGAAATCACATATTGCGTACGCCTACACTCAGGATACAGAACTCTTGGAAACTGCTTCACTCTACACCCAGGATACAGAACTCCGGGAATCTGCTCTCTCTACCCAAACGATCCAGAAAACACATAAGCTGCATCTCCTGCAGTAAAGCTACTGAAAGCCCAGCTTTTCCTTATGCTATTCCCATGCTACGGAATTCTGTAAACTGCTTCTCTCTACACCCAGGTTACAGAACTCTTGTAAACTGCTTCTCACAAGACCCAGGATAGAAAAGTACCATAAGATGTGTCTGCTACACTCAGGCTACAGATATCCCGCATATTATTTGTTGCTACTCCCATGCTGCAGAACTCTTGTAAACTGCTTTTCTCTACACATAGGATACAGAACTCCAAAATCTGCATCTCTCCATACCCAGCTTACAGAACCCCCGAAAACTGCGTATCTACAAACTACAGAAAACCCGCAAATTACGTATTATTACTCCCACGCTACAGAACTCTGTAAAGTGCTGCTCTCTAGATCCAGGATAGAGAAATCCCCTAAGCTGCGTCTCCTACATTCAGGCTGCTGAAATCACATATTGCGTATGCCTACACTCAGGATACAGAACTCTTGGAAACTGCTTCACTCTACACCCAGGATACAGAACTCCGGGAATCTGCTCTCTCTACCCAAACGATCCAGAAAACACATAAGCTGCATCTCCTGCAGTAAAGCTACTGAAAGCCCAGCTTTTCCTTATGCTATTCCCATGCTACGGAATTCTGTAAACTGCTTCTCTCTACACCCAGGTTACAGAACTCTTGTAAACTGCTTCTCACAAGACCCAGGATAGAAAAGTACCATAAGATGTGTCTGCTACACTCAGGCTACAGATATCCCGCATATTATTTGTTGCTACTCCCATGCTGCAGAACTCTTGTAAACTGCTTTTCTCTACACATAGGATACAGAATTCTTATCAACTGCATCTCTCCACACGCAGGTTACAGAACGCCCGAAAACTGCGTATCTACAGTCACGCTAGAGAAAACCCGCATATTACATATGGCTACTCCCATGCTGCAGACCTCAAGTAAACTGCTTCTCTCTACACAGAGGATACAGAACTCCAAAATCTGCATCTCTCCATACCCAGCTTACAGAACCCCCAAAAACTGCGTATCTACAAACTACAGAAAACCCGCAAATTGCGTATTATTACTCCCACGCTACAGAACTCTGTAAAGTGCTGCTCTCTAGATCCAGGATAGAGAAATCCCCTAAGCTGCGTCTCCTACACTCCGGCTACTGAAATCACGGATTGAGTACGCCTACACTCAGGATACAGAACTCTTGGAAACTGCTTCACTCTACTCCCAGGGTACAGAACTCCGGGACACTGCATTTCTCTATCTCCATGTTACAAATGCACGTAAGCTGCATCTCCTAACTCAGACTATGGAAAACCCACATATGGCGAATGCCTACTTCCAGGCTACAGAACACTTCTGAACTGTTTCTCTGCTTTTTTTCACACATAGGATGCAGAATTCTTATCAACTGCATCTCTCTTCACACAGATTACAGAACTCGCGAAAGCTGCGTCTCCTACAGTCAAGCTACAGAAAACCCACAAAATGCGTACTGTAACTCCCACGCTACAGAACTCTGTTAACTGCTTCTCTCTACACCAGGGATACTGAATTCACATAGCCTTCATCTCTCCACACCCAGCTTACAGAACTCCGTCAGCTGCCTCTCCCACACTGATGTTATAGGAAACCCACATATTGCGTATTGCTTCTCCCATGCTACAGAACTCTGAAAAGTGCTGCTCTCTAGATTCAGGATAGAGAAATCCCCTAAGCTGCGTCTCCTACACTCCAGCTGCTGAAATCACATATTGAGTACGCCTACACTCAGGATACAGAACTCTTGGAAACTGCTTCACTCTACTCCCAGGGTACAGAACTCCGGGACACTGCATTTCTCTATCCCCTCGTTACAAATACAGGTAACTGCATCTCCTGCACTAGGCTACAGAAATCCCCCATATTGCGAAAGCCTACATCCAGGCTACAGAACACTTCTGAAATGTTTCCCTCTACCCTCGAATACAGAACTCTTGTAAACTGCTTCTCTCTACACATATGATACAGAACTCCAAAATCTGCATCTCTCCATACCCAGCTTACAGAACCCCCGAAAACTGCGTATCTACAAACTACAGAAAACCCGCAAATTACGTATTATTACTCCCACGCTACAGAACTCTGTAAAGTGCTGCTCTCTAGATCCAGGATAGAGAAATCCCCTAAGCTGAGTCTCCTACATTCAGGCTACTGAAATCACATATTGCGTACGCCTACACTCAGGATACAGAACTCTTGGAAACTGCTTCACTCTACACCCAGGATACAGAACTCCGGGAATCTGCTCTCTCTACCCAAACGATCCAGAAAACACATAAGCTGCATCTCCTGCAGTAAAGCTACTGAAAGCCCAGCTTTTCCTTATGCTATTCCCATGCTACGGAATTCTGTAAACTGCTTCTCTCTACACCCAGGTTACAGAACTCTTGTAAACTGCTTCTCACAAGACCCAGGATAGAAAAGTACCATAAGATGTGTCTGCTACACTCAGGCTACAGATATCCCGCATATTATTTGTTGCTACTCCCATGCTGCAGAACTCTTGTAAACTGCTTTTCTCTACACATAGGATACAGAACTCCAAAATCTGCATCTCTCCATACCCAGCTTACAGAACCCCCGAAAACTGCGTATCTACAAACTACAGAAAACCCGCAAATTACGTATTATTACTCCCACGCTACAGAACTCTGTAAAGTGCTGCTCTCTAGATCCAGGATAGAGAAATCCCCTAAGCTGCGTCTCCTACATTCAGGCTGCTGAAATCACATATTGCGTATGCCTACACTCAGGATACAGAACTCTTGGAAACTGCTTCACTCTACACCCAGGATACAGAACTCCGGGAATCTGCTCTCTCTACCCAAACGATCCAGAAAACACATAAGCTGCATCTCCTGCAGTAAAGCTACTGAAAGCCCAGCTTTTCCTTATGCTATTCCCATGCTACGGAATTCTGTAAACTGCTTCTCTCTACACCCAGGTTACAGAACTCTTGTAAACTGCTTCTCACAAGACCCAGGATAGAAAAGTACCATAAGATGTGTCTGCTACACTCAGGCTACAGATATCCCGCATATTATTTGTTGCTACTCCCATGCTGCAGAACTCTTGTAAACTGCTTTTCTCTACACATAGGATACAGAATTCTTATCAACTGCATCTCTCCACACGCAGGTTACAGAACGCCCGAAAACTGCGTATCTACAGTCACGCTAGAGAAAACCCGCATATTACATATGGCTACTCCCATGCTGCAGACCTCAAGTAAACTGCTTCTCTCTACACAGAGGATACAGAACTCCAAAATCTGCATCTCTCCATACCCAGCTTACAGAACCCCCAAAAACTGCGTATCTACAAACTACAGAAAACCCGCAAATTGCGTATTATTACTCCCACGCTACAGAACTCTGTAAAGTGCTGCTCTCTAGATCCAGGATAGAGAAATCCCCTAAGCTGCGTCTCCTACACTCCGGCTACTGAAATCACGGATTGAGTACGCCTACACTCAGGATACAGAACTCTTGGAAACTGCTTCACTCTACTCCCAGGGTACAGAACTCCGGGACACTGCATTTCTCTATCTCCATGTTACAAATGCACGTAAGCTGCATCTCCTAACTCAGACTATGGAAAACCCACATATGGCGAATGCCTACTTCCAGGCTACAGAACACTTCTGAACTGTTTCTCTGCTTTTTTTCACACATAGGATGCAGAATTCTTATCAACTGCATCTCTCTTCACACAGATTACAGAACTCGCGAAAGCTGCGTCTCCTACAGTCAAGCTACAGAAAACCCACAAAATGCGTACTGTAACTCCCACGCTACAGAACTCTGTTAACTGCTTCTCTCTACACCAGGGATACTGAATTCACATAGCCTTCATCTCTCCACACCCAGCTTACAGAACTCCGTCAGCTGCCTCTCCCACACTGATGTTATAGGAAACCCACATATTGCGTATTGCTTCTCCCATGCTACAGAACTCTGAAAAGTGCTGCTCTCTAGATTCAGGATAGAGAAATCCCCTAAGCTGCGTCTCCTACACTCCAGCTGCTGAAATCACATATTGAGTACGCCTACACTCAGGATACAGAACTCTTGGAAACTGCTTCACTCTACTCCCAGGGTACAGAACTCCGGGACACTGCATTTCTCTATCCCCTCGTTACAAATACAGGTAACTGCATCTCCTGCACTAGGCTACAGAAATCCCCCATATTGCGAAAGCCTACATCCAGGCTACAGAACACTTCTGAAATGTTTCCCTCTACCCTCGAATACAGAACTCTTGTAAACTGCTTCTCTCTACACATATGATACAGAACTCCAAAATCTGCATCTCTCCATACCCAGCTTACAGAACCCCCGAAAACTGCGTATCTACAAACTACAGAAAACCCGCAAATTACGTATTATTACTCCCACGCTACAGAACTCTGTAAAGTGCTGCTCTCTAGATCCAGGATAGAGAAATCCCCTAAGCTGAGTCTCCTACATTCAGGCTGCTGAAATCACATATTGCGTACGCCTACACTCAGGATACAGAACTCTTGGAAACTGCTTCACTCTACACCCAGGATACAGAACTCCGGGAATCTGCTCTCTCTACCCAAACGATCCAGAAAACACATAAGCTGCATCTCCTGCAGTAAAGCTACTGAAAGCCCAGCTTTTCCTTATGCTATTCCCATGCTACGGAATTCTGTAAACTGCTTCTCTCTACACCCAGGTTACAGAACTCTTGTAAACTGCTTCTCACAAGACCCAGGATAGAAAAGTACCATAAGATGTGTCTGCTACACTCAGGCTACAGATATCCCGCATATTATTTGTTGCTACTCCCATGCTGCAGAACTCTTGTAAACTGCTTTTCTCTACACATAGGATACAGAACTCCAAAATCTGCATCTCTCCATACCCAGCTTACAGAACCCCCGAAAACTGCGTATCTACAAACTACAGAAAACCCGCAAATTACGTATTATTACTCCCACGCTACAGAACTCTGTAAAGTGCTGCTCTCTAGATCCAGGATAGAGAAATCCCCTAAGCTGCGTCTCCTACATTCAGGCTGCTGAAATCACATATTGCGTATGCCTACACTCAGGATACAGAACTCTTGGAAACTGCTTCACTCTACACCCAGGATACAGAACTCCGGGAATCTGCTCTCTCTACCCAAACGATCCAGAAAACACATAAGCTGCATCTCCTGCAGTAAAGCTACTGAAAGCCCAGCTTTTCCTTATGCTATTCCCATGCTACGGAATTCTGTAAACTGCTTCTCTCTACACCCAGGTTACAGAACTCTTGTAAACTGCTTCTCACAAGACCCAGGATAGAAAAGTACCATAAGATGTGTCTGCTACACTCAGGCTACAGATATCCCGCATATTATTTGTTGCTACTCCCATGCTGCAGAACTCTTGTAAACTGCTTTTCTCTACACATAGGATACAGAATTCTTATCAACTGCATCTCTCCACACGCAGGTTACAGAACGCCCGAAAACTGCGTATCTACAGTCACGCTAGAGAAAACCCGCATATTACATATGGCTACTCCCATGCTGCAGACCTCAAGTAAACTGCTTCTCTCTACACAGAGGATACAGAACTCCAAAATCTGCATCTCTCCATACCCAGCTTACAGAACCCCCAAAAACTGCGTATCTACAAACTACAGAAAACCCGCAAATTGCGTATTATTACTCCCACGCTACAGAACTCTGTAAAGTGCTGCTCTCTAGATCCAGGATAGAGAAATCCCCTAAGCTGCGTCTCCTACACTCCGGCTACTGAAATCACGGATTGAGTACGCCTACACTCAGGATACAGAACTCTTGGAAACTGCTTCACTCTACTCCCAGGGTACAGAACTCCGGGACACTGCATTTCTCTATCTCCATGTTACAAATGCACGTAAGCTGCATCTCCTAACTCAGACTATGGAAAACCCACATATGGCGAATGCCTACTTCCAGGCTACAGAACACTTCTGAACTGTTTCTCTGCTTTTTTTCACACATAGGATGCAGAATTCTTATCAACTGCATCTCTCTTCACACAGATTACAGAACTCGCGAAAGCTGCGTCTCCTACAGTCAAGCTACAGAAAACCCACAAAATGCGTACTGTAACTCCCACGCTACAGAACTCTGTTAACTGCTTCTCTCTACACCAGGGATACTGAATTCACATAGCCTTCATCTCTCCACACCCAGCTTACAGAACTCCGTCAGCTGCCTCTCCCACACTGATGTTATAGGAAACCCACATATTGCGTATTGCTTCTCCCATGCTACAGAACTCTGAAAAGTGCTGCTCTCTAGATTCAGGATAGAGAAATCCCCTAAGCTGCGTCTCCTACACTCCAGCTGCTGAAATCACATATTGAGTACGCCTACACTCAGGATACAGAACTCTTGGAAACTGCTTCACTCTACTCCCAGGGTACAGAACTCCGGGACACTGCATTTCTCTATCCCCTCGTTACAAATACAGGTAACTGCATCTCCTGCACTAGGCTACAGAAATCCCCCATATTGCGAAAGCCTACATCCAGGCTACAGAACACTTCTGAAATGTTTCCCTCTACCCTCGAATACAGAACTCTTGTAAACTGCTTCTCTCTACACATATGATACAGAACTCCAAAATCTGCATCTCTCCATACCCAGCTTACAGAACCCCCGAAAACTGCGTATCTACAAACTACAGAAAACCCGCAAATTACGTATTATTACTCCCACGCTACAGAACTCTGTAAAGTGCTGCTCTCTAGATCCAGGATAGAGAAATCCCCTAAGCTGAGTCTCCTACATTCAGGCTACTGAAATCACATATTGCGTACGCCTACACTCAGGATACAGAACTCTTGGAAACTGCTTCACTCTACACCCAGGATACAGAACTCCGGGAATCTGCTCTCTCTACCCAAACGATCCAGAAAACACATAAGCTGCATCTCCTGCAGTAAAGCTACTGAAAGCCCAGCTTTTCCTTATGCTATTCCCATGCTACGGAATTCTGTAAACTGCTTCTCTCTACACCCAGGTTACAGAACTCTTGTAAACTGCTTCTCACAAGACCCAGGATAGAAAAGTACCATAAGATGTGTCTGCTACACTCAGGCTACAGATATCCCGCATATTATTTGTTGCTACTCCCATGCTGCAGAACTCTTGTAAACTGCTTTTCTCTACACATAGGATACAGAACTCCAAAATCTGCATCTCTCCATACCCAGCTTACAGAACCCCCGAAAACTGCGTATCTACAAACTACAGAAAACCCGCAAATTACGTATTATTACTCCCACGCTACAGAACTCTGTAAAGTGCTGCTCTCTAGATCCAGGATAGAGAAATCCCCTAAGCTGCGTCTCCTACATTCAGGCTGCTGAAATCACATATTGCGTATGCCTACACTCAGGATACAGAACTCTTGGAAACTGCTTCACTCTACACCCAGGATACAGAACTCCGGGAATCTGCTCTCTCTACCCAAACGATCCAGAAAACACATAAGCTGCATCTCCTGCAGTAAAGCTACTGAAAGCCCAGCTTTTCCTTATGCTATTCCCATGCTACGGAATTCTGTAAACTGCTTCTCTCTACACCCAGGTTACAGAACTCTTGTAAACTGCTTCTCACAAGACCCAGGATAGAAAAGTACCATAAGATGTGTCTGCTACACTCAGGCTACAGATATCCCGCATATTATTTGTTGCTACTCCCATGCTGCAGAACTCTTGTAAACTGCTTTTCTCTACACATAGGATACAGAATTCTTATCAACTGCATCTCTCCACACGCAGGTTACAGAACGCCCGAAAACTGCGTATCTACAGTCACGCTAGAGAAAACCCGCATATTACATATGGCTACTCCCATGCTGCAGACCTCAAGTAAACTGCTTCTCTCTACACAGAGGATACAGAACTCCAAAATCTGCATCTCTCCATACCCAGCTTACAGAACCCCCAAAAACTGCGTATCTACAAACTACAGAAAACCCGCAAATTGCGTATTATTACTCCCACGCTACAGAACTCTGTAAAGTGCTGCTCTCTAGATCCAGGATAGAGAAATCCCCTAAGCTGCGTCTCCTACACTCCGGCTACTGAAATCACGGATTGAGTACGCCTACACTCAGGATACAGAACTCTTGGAAACTGCTTCACTCTACTCCCAGGGTACAGAACTCCGGGACACTGCATTTCTCTATCTCCATGTTACAAATGCACGTAAGCTGCATCTCCTAACTCAGACTATGGAAAACCCACATATGGCGAATGCCTACTTCCAGGCTACAGAACACTTCTGAACTGTTTCTCTGCTTTTTTTCACACATAGGATGCAGAATTCTTATCAACTGCATCTCTCTTCACACAGATTACAGAACTCGCGAAAGCTGCGTCTCCTACAGTCAAGCTACAGAAAACCCACAAAATGCGTACTGTAACTCCCACGCTACAGAACTCTGTTAACTGCTTCTCTCTACACCAGGGATACTGAATTCACATAGCCTTCATCTCTCCACACCCAGCTTACAGAACTCCGTCAGCTGCCTCTCCCACACTGATGTTATAGGAAACCCACATATTGCGTATTGCTTCTCCCATGCTACAGAACTCTGAAAAGTGCTGCTCTCTAGATTCAGGATAGAGAAATCCCCTAAGCTGCGTCTCCTACACTCCAGCTGCTGAAATCACATATTGAGTACGCCTACACTCAGGATACAGAACTCTTGGAAACTGCTTCACTCTACTCCCAGGGTACAGAACTCCGGGACACTGCATTTCTCTATCCCCTCGTTACAAATACAGGTAACTGCATCTCCTGCACTAGGCTACAGAAATCCCCCATATTGCGAAAGCCTACATCCAGGCTACAGAACACTTCTGAAATGTTTCCCTCTACCCTCGAATACAGAACTCTTGTAAACTGCTTCTCTCTACACATATGATACAGAACTCCAAAATCTGCATCTCTCCATACCCAGCTTACAGAACCCCCGAAAACTGCGTATCTACAAACTACAGAAAACCCGCAAATTACGTATTATTACTCCCACGCTACAGAACTCTGTAAAGTGCTGCTCTCTAGATCCAGGATAGAGAAATCCCCTAAGCTGAGTCTCCTACATTCAGGCTACTGAAATCACATATTGCGTACGCCTACACTCAGGATACAGAACTCTTGGAAACTGCTTCACTCTACACCCAGGATACAGAACTCCGGGAATCTGCTCTCTCTACCCAAACGATCCAGAAAACACATAAGCTGCATCTCCTGCAGTAAAGCTACTGAAAGCCCAGCTTTTCCTTATGCTATTCCCATGCTACGGAATTCTGTAAACTGCTTCTCTCTACACCCAGGTTACAGAACTCTTGTAAACTGCTTCTCACAAGACCCAGGATAGAAAAGTACCATAAGATGTGTCTGCTACACTCAGGCTACAGATATCCCGCATATTATTTGTTGCTACTCCCATGCTGCAGAACTCTTGTAAACTGCTTTTCTCTACACATAGGATACAGAACTCCAAAATCTGCATCTCTCCATACCCAGCTTACAGAACCCCCGAAAACTGCGTATCTACAAACTACAGAAAACCCGCAAATTACGTATTATTACTCCCACGCTACAGAACTCTGTAAAGTGCTGCTCTCTAGATCCAGGATAGAGAAATCCCCTAAGCTGCGTCTCCTACATTCAGGCTGCTGAAATCACATATTGCGTATGCCTACACTCAGGATACAGAACTCTTGGAAACTGCTTCACTCTACACCCAGGATACAGAACTCCGGGAATCTGCTCTCTCTACCCAAACGATCCAGAAAACACATAAGCTGCATCTCCTGCAGTAAAGCTACTGAAAGCCCAGCTTTTCCTTATGCTATTCCCATGCTACGGAATTCTGTAAACTGCTTCTCTCTACACCCAGGTTACAGAACTCTTGTAAACTGCTTCTCACAAGACCCAGGATAGAAAAGTACCATAAGATGTGTCTGCTACACTCAGGCTACAGATATCCCGCATATTATTTGTTGCTACTCCCATGCTGCAGAACTCTTGTAAACTGCTTTTCTCTACACATAGGATACAGAATTCTTATCAACTGCATCTCTCCACACGCAGGTTACAGAACGCCCGAAAACTGCGTATCTACAGTCACGCTAGAGAAAACCCGCATATTACATATGGCTACTCCCATGCTGCAGACCTCAAGTAAACTGCTTCTCTCTACACAGAGGATACAGAACTCCAAAATCTGCATCTCTCCATACCCAGCTTACAGAACCCCCAAAAACTGCGTATCTACAAACTACAGAAAACCCGCAAATTGCGTATTATTACTCCCACGCTACAGAACTCTGTAAAGTGCTGCTCTCTAGATCCAGGATAGAGAAATCCCCTAAGCTGCGTCTCCTACACTCCGGCTACTGAAATCACGGATTGAGTACGCCTACACTCAGGATACAGAACTCTTGGAAACTGCTTCACTCTACTCCCAGGGTACAGAACTCCGGGACACTGCATTTCTCTATCTCCATGTTACAAATGCACGTAAGCTGCATCTCCTAACTCAGACTATGGAAAACCCACATATGGCGAATGCCTACTTCCAGGCTACAGAACACTTCTGAACTGTTTCTCTGCTTTTTTTCACACATAGGATGCAGAATTCTTATCAACTGCATCTCTCTTCACACAGATTACAGAACTCGCGAAAGCTGCGTCTCCTACAGTCAAGCTACAGAAAACCCACAAAATGCGTACTGTAACTCCCACGCTACAGAACTCTGTTAACTGCTTCTCTCTACACCAGGGATACTGAATTCACATAGCCTTCATCTCTCCACACCCAGCTTACAGAACTCCGTCAGCTGCCTCTCCCACACTGATGTTATAGGAAACCCACATATTGCGTATTGCTTCTCCCATGCTACAGAACTCTGAAAAGTGCTGCTCTCTAGATTCAGGATAGAGAAATCCCCTAAGCTGCGTCTCCTACACTCCAGCTGCTGAAATCACATATTGAGTACGCCTACACTCAGGATACAGAACTCTTGGAAACTGCTTCACTCTACTCCCAGGGTACAGAACTCCGGGACACTGCATTTCTCTATCCCCTCGTTACAAATACAGGTAACTGCATCTCCTGCACTAGGCTACAGAAATCCCCCATATTGCGAAAGCCTACATCCAGGCTACAGAACACTTCTGAAATGTTTCCCTCTACCCTCGAATACAGAACTCTTGTAAACTGCTTCTCTCTACACATATGATACAGAACTCCAAAATCTGCATCTCTCCATACCCAGCTTACAGAACCCCCGAAAACTGCGTATCTACAAACTACAGAAAACCCGCAAATTACGTATTATTACTCCCACGCTACAGAACTCTGTAAAGTGCTGCTCTCTAGATCCAGGATAGAGAAATCCCCTAAGCTGAGTCTCCTACATTCAGGCTGCTGAAATCACATATTGCGTACGCCTACACTCAGGATACAGAACTCTTGGAAACTGCTTCACTCTACACCCAGGATACAGAACTCCGGGAATCTGCTCTCTCTACCCAAACGATCCAGAAAACACATAAGCTGCATCTCCTGCAGTAAAGCTACTGAAAGCCCAGCTTTTCCTTATGCTATTCCCATGCTACGGAATTCTGTAAACTGCTTCTCTCTACACCCAGGTTACAGAACTCTTGTAAACTGCTTCTCACAAGACCCAGGATAGAAAAGTACCATAAGATGTGTCTGCTACACTCAGGCTACAGATATCCCGCATATTATTTGTTGCTACTCCCATGCTGCAGAACTCTTGTAAACTGCTTTTCTCTACACATAGGATACAGAACTCCAAAATCTGCATCTCTCCATACCCAGCTTACAGAACCCCCGAAAACTGCGTATCTACAAACTACAGAAAACCCGCAAATTACGTATTATTACTCCCACGCTACAGAACTCTGTAAAGTGCTGCTCTCTAGATCCAGGATAGAGAAATCCCCTAAGCTGCGTCTCCTACATTCAGGCTGCTGAAATCACATATTGCGTATGCCTACACTCAGGATACAGAACTCTTGGAAACTGCTTCACTCTACACCCAGGATACAGAACTCCGGGAATCTGCTCTCTCTACCCAAACGATCCAGAAAACACATAAGCTGCATCTCCTGCAGTAAAGCTACTGAAAGCCCAGCTTTTCCTTATGCTATTCCCATGCTACGGAATTCTGTAAACTGCTTCTCTCTACACCCAGGTTACAGAACTCTTGTAAACTGCTTCTCACAAGACCCAGGATAGAAAAGTACCATAAGATGTGTCTGCTACACTCAGGCTACAGATATCCCGCATATTATTTGTTGCTACTCCCATGCTGCAGAACTCTTGTAAACTGCTTTTCTCTACACATAGGATACAGAATTCTTATCAACTGCATCTCTCCACACGCAGGTTACAGAACGCCCGAAAACTGCGTATCTACAGTCACGCTAGAGAAAACCCGCATATTACATATGGCTACTCCCATGCTGCAGACCTCAAGTAAACTGCTTCTCTCTACACAGAGGATACAGAACTCCAAAATCTGCATCTCTCCATACCCAGCTTACAGAACCCCCAAAAACTGCGTATCTACAAACTACAGAAAACCCGCAAATTGCGTATTATTACTCCCACGCTACAGAACTCTGTAAAGTGCTGCTCTCTAGATCCAGGATAGAGAAATCCCCTAAGCTGCGTCTCCTACACTCCGGCTACTGAAATCACGGATTGAGTACGCCTACACTCAGGATACAGAACTCTTGGAAACTGCTTCACTCTACTCCCAGGGTACAGAACTCCGGGACACTGCATTTCTCTATCTCCATGTTACAAATGCACGTAAGCTGCATCTCCTAACTCAGACTATGGAAAACCCACATATGGCGAATGCCTACTTCCAGGCTACAGAACACTTCTGAACTGTTTCTCTGCTTTTTTTCACACATAGGATGCAGAATTCTTATCAACTGCATCTCTCTTCACACAGATTACAGAACTCGCGAAAGCTGCGTCTCCTACAGTCAAGCTACAGAAAACCCACAAAATGCGTACTGTAACTCCCACGCTACAGAACTCTGTTAACTGCTTCTCTCTACACCAGGGATACTGAATTCACATAGCCTTCATCTCTCCACACCCAGCTTACAGAACTCCGTCAGCTGCCTCTCCCACACTGATGTTATAGGAAACCCACATATTGCGTATTGCTTCTCCCATGCTACAGAACTCTGAAAAGTGCTGCTCTCTAGATTCAGGATAGAGAAATCCCCTAAGCTGCGTCTCCTACACTCCAGCTGCTGAAATCACATATTGAGTACGCCTACACTCAGGATACAGAACTCTTGGAAACTGCTTCACTCTACTCCCAGGGTACAGAACTCCGGGACACTGCATTTCTCTATCCCCTCGTTACAAATACAGGTAACTGCATCTCCTGCACTAGGCTACAGAAATCCCCCATATTGCGAAAGCCTACATCCAGGCTACAGAACACTTCTGAAATGTTTCCCTCTACCCTCGAATACAGAACTCTTGTAAACTGCTTCTCTCTACACATATGATACAGAACTCCAAAATCTGCATCTCTCCATACCCAGCTTACAGAACCCCCGAAAACTGCGTATCTACAAACTACAGAAAACCCGCAAATTACGTATTATTACTCCCACGCTACAGAACTCTGTAAAGTGCTGCTCTCTAGATCCAGGATAGAGAAATCCCCTAAGCTGAGTCTCCTACATTCAGGCTACTGAAATCACATATTGCGTACGCCTACACTCAGGATACAGAACTCTTGGAAACTGCTTCACTCTACACCCAGGATACAGAACTCCGGGAATCTGCTCTCTCTACCCAAACGATCCAGAAAACACATAAGCTGCATCTCCTGCAGTAAAGCTACTGAAAGCCCAGCTTTTCCTTATGCTATTCCCATGCTACGGAATTCTGTAAACTGCTTCTCTCTACACCCAGGTTACAGAACTCTTGTAAACTGCTTCTCACAAGACCCAGGATAGAAAAGTACCATAAGATGTGTCTGCTACACTCAGGCTACAGATATCCCGCATATTATTTGTTGCTACTCCCATGCTGCAGAACTCTTGTAAACTGCTTTTCTCTACACATAGGATACAGAATTCTTATCAACTGCATCTCTCCACACGCAGGTTACAGAACGCCCGAAAACTGCGTATCTACAGTCACGCTAGAGAAAACCCGCATATTACATATGGCTACTCCCATGCTGCAGACCTCAAGTAAACTGCTTCTCTCTACACAGAGGATACAGAACTCCAAAATCTGCATCTCTCCATACCCAGCTTACAGAACCCCCAAAAACTGCGTATCTACAAACTACAGAAAACCCGCAAATTGCGTATTATTACTCCCACGCTACAGAACTCTGTAAAGTGCTGCTCTCTAGATCCAGGATAGAGAAATCCCCTAAGCTGCGTCTCCTACACTCCGGCTACTGAAATCACGGATTGAGTACGCCTACACTCAGGATACAGAACTCTTGGAAACTGCTTCACTCTACTCCCAGGGTACAGAACTCCGGGACACTGCATTTCTCTATCTCCATGTTACAAATGCACGTAAGCTGCATCTCCTAACTCAGACTATGGAAAACCCACATATGGCGAATGCCTACTTCCAGGCTACAGAACACTTCTGAACTGTTTCTCTGCTTTTTTTCACACATAGGATGCAGAATTCTTATCAACTGCATCTCTCTTCACACAGATTACAGAACTCGCGAAAGCTGCGTCTCCTACAGTCAAGCTACAGAAAACCCACAAAATGCGTACTGTAACTCCCACGCTACAGAACTCTGTTAACTGCTTCTCTCTACACCAGGGATACTGAATTCACATAGCCTTCATCTCTCCACACCCAGCTTACAGAACTCCGTCAGCTGCCTCTCCCACACTGATGTTATAGGAAACCCACATATTGCGTATTGCTTCTCCCATGCTACAGAACTCTGAAAAGTGCTGCTCTCTAGATTCAGGATAGAGAAATCCCCTAAGCTGCGTCTCCTACACTCCAGCTGCTGAAATCACATATTGAGTACGCCTACACTCAGGATACAGAACTCTTGGAAACTGCTTCACTCTACTCCCAGGGTACAGAACTCCGGGACACTGCATTTCTCTATCCCCTCGTTACAAATACAGGTAACTGCATCTCCTGCACTAGGCTACAGAAATCCCCCATATTGCGAAAGCCTACATCCAGGCTACAGAACACTTCTGAAATGTTTCCCTCTACCCTCGAATACAGAACTCTTGTAAACTGCTTCTCTCTACACATATGATACAGAACTCCAAAATCTGCATCTCTCCATACCCAGCTTACAGAACCCCCGAAAACTGCGTATCTACAAACTACAGAAAACCCGCAAATTACGTATTATTACTCCCACGCTACAGAACTCTGTAAAGTGCTGCTCTCTAGATCCAGGATAGAGAAATCCCCTAAGCTGAGTCTCCTACATTCAGGCTACTGAAATCACATATTGCGTACGCCTACACTCAGGATACAGAACTCTTGGAAACTGCTTCACTCTACACCCAGGATACAGAACTCCGGGAATCTGCTCTCTCTACCCAAACGATCCAGAAAACACATAAGCTGCATCTCCTGCAGTAAAGCTACTGAAAGCCCAGCTTTTCCTTATGCTATTCCCATGCTACGGAATTCTGTAAACTGCTTCTCTCTACACCCAGGTTACAGAACTCTTGTAAACTGCTTCTCACAAGACCCAGGATAGAAAAGTACCATAAGATGTGTCTGCTACACTCAGGCTACAGATATCCCGCATATTATTTGTTGCTACTCCCATGCTGCAGAACTCTTGTAAACTGCTTTTCTCTACACATAGGATACAGAACTCCAAAATCTGCATCTCTCCATACCCAGCTTACAGAACCCCCGAAAACTGCGTATCTACAAACTACAGAAAACCCGCAAATTACGTATTATTACTCCCACGCTACAGAACTCTGTAAAGTGCTGCTCTCTAGATCCAGGATAGAGAAATCCCCTAAGCTGCGTCTCCTACATTCAGGCTGCTGAAATCACATATTGCGTATGCCTACACTCAGGATACAGAACTCTTGGAAACTGCTTCACTCTACACCCAGGATACAGAACTCCGGGAATCTGCTCTCTCTACCCAAACGATCCAGAAAACACATAAGCTGCATCTCCTGCAGTAAAGCTACTGAAAGCCCAGCTTTTCCTTATGCTATTCCCATGCTACGGAATTCTGTAAACTGCTTCTCTCTACACCCAGGTTACAGAACTCTTGTAAACTGCTTCTCACAAGACCCAGGATAGAAAAGTACCATAAGATGTGTCTGCTACACTCAGGCTACAGATATCCCGCATATTATTTGTTGCTACTCCCATGCTGCAGAACTCTTGTAAACTGCTTTTCTCTACACATAGGATACAGAATTCTTATCAACTGCATCTCTCCACACGCAGGTTACAGAACGCCCGAAAACTGCGTATCTACAGTCACGCTAGAGAAAACCCGCATATTACATATGGCTACTCCCATGCTGCAGACCTCAAGTAAACTGCTTCTCTCTACACAGAGGATACAGAACTCCAAAATCTGCATCTCTCCATACCCAGCTTACAGAACCCCCAAAAACTGCGTATCTACAAACTACAGAAAACCCGCAAATTGCGTATTATTACTCCCACGCTACAGAACTCTGTAAAGTGCTGCTCTCTAGATCCAGGATAGAGAAATCCCCTAAGCTGCGTCTCCTACACTCCGGCTACTGAAATCACGGATTGAGTACGCCTACACTCAGGATACAGAACTCTTGGAAACTGCTTCACTCTACTCCCAGGGTACAGAACTCCGGGACACTGCATTTCTCTATCTCCATGTTACAAATGCACGTAAGCTGCATCTCCTAACTCAGACTATGGAAAACCCACATATGGCGAATGCCTACTTCCAGGCTACAGAACACTTCTGAACTGTTTCTCTGCTTTTTTTCACACATAGGATGCAGAATTCTTATCAACTGCATCTCTCTTCACACAGATTACAGAACTCGCGAAAGCTGCGTCTCCTACAGTCAAGCTACAGAAAACCCACAAAATGCGTACTGTAACTCCCACGCTACAGAACTCTGTTAACTGCTTCTCTCTACACCAGGGATACTGAATTCACATAGCCTTCATCTCTCCACACCCAGCTTACAGAACTCCGTCAGCTGCCTCTCCCACACTGATGTTATAGGAAACCCACATATTGCGTATTGCTTCTCCCATGCTACAGAACTCTGAAAAGTGCTGCTCTCTAGATTCAGGATAGAGAAATCCCCTAAGCTGCGTCTCCTACACTCCAGCTGCTGAAATCACATATTGAGTACGCCTACACTCAGGATACAGAACTCTTGGAAACTGCTTCACTCTACTCCCAGGGTACAGAACTCCGGGACACTGCATTTCTCTATCCCCTCGTTACAAATACAGGTAACTGCATCTCCTGCACTAGGCTACAGAAATCCCCCATATTGCGAAAGCCTACATCCAGGCTACAGAACACTTCTGAAATGTTTCCCTCTACCCTCGAATACAGAACTCTTGTAAACTGCTTCTCTCTACACATATGATACAGAACTCCAAAATCTGCATCTCTCCATACCCAGCTTACAGAACCCCCGAAAACTGCGTATCTACAAACTACAGAAAACCCGCAAATTACGTATTATTACTCCCACGCTACAGAACTCTGTAAAGTGCTGCTCTCTAGATCCAGGATAGAGAAATCCCCTAAGCTGAGTCTCCTACATTCAGGCTACTGAAATCACATATTGCGTACGCCTACACTCAGGATACAGAACTCTTGGAAACTGCTTCACTCTACACCCAGGATACAGAACTCCGGGAATCTGCTCTCTCTACCCAAACGATCCAGAAAACACATAAGCTGCATCTCCTGCAGTAAAGCTACTGAAAGCCCAGCTTTTCCTTATGCTATTCCCATGCTACGGAATTCTGTAAACTGCTTCTCTCTACACCCAGGTTACAGAACTCTTGTAAACTGCTTCTCACAAGACCCAGGATAGAAAAGTACCATAAGATGTGTCTGCTACACTCAGGCTACAGATATCCCGCATATTATTTGTTGCTACTCCCATGCTGCAGAACTCTTGTAAACTGCTTTTCTCTACACATAGGATACAGAACTCCAAAATCTGCATCTCTCCATACCCAGCTTACAGAACCCCCGAAAACTGCGTATCTACAAACTACAGAAAACCCGCAAATTACGTATTATTACTCCCACGCTACAGAACTCTGTAAAGTGCTGCTCTCTAGATCCAGGATAGAGAAATCCCCTAAGCTGCGTCTCCTACATTCAGGCTGCTGAAATCACATATTGCGTATGCCTACACTCAGGATACAGAACTCTTGGAAACTGCTTCACTCTACACCCAGGATACAGAACTCCGGGAATCTGCTCTCTCTACCCAAACGATCCAGAAAACACATAAGCTGCATTTCCTGCAGTAAAGCTACTGAAAGCCCAGCTTTTCCTTATGCTATTCCC
This sequence comes from Oryctolagus cuniculus, assembly GCF_051225735.1. Classification (NCBI taxonomy): domain Eukaryota; kingdom Metazoa; phylum Chordata; class Mammalia; order Lagomorpha; family Leporidae; genus Oryctolagus; species Oryctolagus cuniculus. The sequence goes on from NC_142873.1 coordinate 25,250,010, forward strand.
ATGCTACGGAATTCTGTAAACTGCTTCTCTCTACACCCAGGTTACAGAACTCTTGTAAACTGCTTCTCACAAGACCCAGGATAGAAAAGTACCATAAGATGTGTCTGCTACACTCAGGCTACAGATATCCCGCATATTATTTGTTGCTACTCCCATGCTGCAGAACTCTTGTAAACTGCTTTTCTCTACACATAGGATACAGAATTCTTATCAACTGCATCTTTCTTCACACAGATTACAAAACTCGCGAAAGCTGCGTCTCCTACAGTCAAGCTACAGAAAACCCACAAAATGCGTACTGTAACTCCCATGCTACAGAACTCTGTTAACTGCTTCTCTCTACACCCGGAATACTGAATTCACATAGGCTTCATCTCTCCACACCCAGCTTACAGAACTCCCGTCAGCTGCCTCTCCCACACTGATGTTATAGAAAACCCACATATTGCGTATTGCTTCTCCCATGCTACAGAACTCTGTAAAGTGCTGCTCTCTAGATCCAGGATAGAGAAATCCCTTAACTGCATCCTCTGCACTCAGGCTACAGATATCCCCCATATTGTGAAAGTCTTGAAAACTTCTTCACTCCACCAAAGATACAGAACTCTGGGAAACTGCATCTGTCTACCCCTACGATACAAAAAAACACGTAAGCTGCATTTCCTATACTCATGTACAGAAATCCCGCATATGGCGAATTCCTACTCCCAGGCTACAGATCTCTCTTTTTTTTTTTTAACTTTTATTTAATGAATATAAATTTCCAAAGTACTGCTTATGGATTACAATGGCTTCCCCCCCATAATGTCCTCCCACCCACAAGCCTCCCCTCTCCCAATCCCTCTCCCCTCCATTCACATCAAGATTCACTTTTGATTCTCTTTATATACAGAAAATCCGTTTAGCATACATTAAGTAAAGATTTCAACAGTTTCCTCCCACACAGAAACATAAAGTGAAAAATAATAGATGATTTTTTAAATGATGATGAAATCAGATCAGACTTATTGTCATGTTTAATCCCAGTGAGAGTCAAGTTGGGAATTGATAATTTCTTCTTTTTTTTCACAGAAGATCAGTTTAGCATACATTAAGTAAAGCTTTCAACAGTTTGCACCCCCATAGAAACACAGAGTGAAATACACTGTTTGAGTACTCATTATAGCATTGTCTCAATGTACAGCACGCTAAGGACAGAGATCCTACTTGAGGAGTAAATGCACAGTGACTCCTGTTGTTAACCTTACAAATTGAAACTCTTGTTTATGGCATCAGTAATCTCCCCATGCTCCAGTCATGAGTTTCCAAGGCTATGGAAGCCCCTTGAGTTCTCTGACTCTTATCTGGTTTGGACAAGGTCAAAGTGGAGATTCTCTCCTCCCTTCAGAGAAAGGTACCTCCTTCTTTGAAGACCTGTTCTTTCCACTGGGATCTCACTCACAGAGATCTTTCATTTAGGACTTTTTTTTTTTGCCAGAGTGTCTTGGCTTTCCAAGCCTGAAATACTCTCATGGGCTTTTCAGCCAGATTGGAATGCCTTTAGGGCTGATTCGGAGGCCAGAGTGCTGTTTAGGACATCCACCATTCTATGAGTCTGCTGAGTATCTTGCTTCCCATGTTGGATCACTCTCCCCTTTATTTATTCTATCGGTTAGTATTAGCAGGTACTAGACTTGTTTATGTGCTCCCTTTGACTCTTAGTCCTTTCAATATGATCAATTGTGGACTGAGATTGATCACTTGGACTAGTGAGATGGCATTGGTACATGCCACCTTGATGGGATTGAATTGGAGTCCCCTGGTATGTTTCTAACGCTACCATTTGGGGAAAGTCAGCTTGAGCATGTCCCAAATTGTACATCTCTTCCCTCTCTTATTCCCACTCTTATGTTTAACAGGGATCACATTTCAGTTAAATTTCAACACTTAAGAATAACTGTGTATTAATTACAGAATTAAACCAGTCATATTAAGTAGAACAGACAAAAGAAAAACTACTAAGAGTGATAATGTATTAAGTTGTTCATTAACAGTCAGGGCTATATTGATCAAGTCACCATTTCTCATAGTGTCCATTTCACTTCAACAGGTTTCCTTCAGTCAGTTGTCTGGGAGAACATATGGTATTTGTCCCTTTGGGACTGGCTTATTTCACTCAGCATGATGTGTTCCAGATTCCTCCATTTTGTTGCAAATGACTGGATTTCATTATTTCTTACTGCGGTATAGTATTCTAAAGAGTGCATATCCCACAATTTCTTTATCCAGTCTACCGTTGATGGACATTAGGTTGGTTCCAGGTCTTGGCTATTGTGAATTGTGGTGCAATAAACATTAGGGTGCAGACCGCTTTTTTGTTTGCCAATTTGAATTCCTTTGGGTACATTCCAAGGAATGGGATGGCTTGGTCGAACAGTAGGGTTACATTCAGGTTTCTGAGGAATCTCCAGACTGACTTCCATAGTGGCTTGACCAGTTTGCATTCCCACCAACAGTGGGTTAGTGTCCCTTTTTCCCCACATCCTTGCCAGCATCTGTTGTTGGTAGATTTCTGTATGTGAGTCATTCTAACTGGGGTGAGGTGAAAACTCATTGTGGTTTTGATTTGCATTTCCCTGATTGCTAGTGATCTTGAACATTTTTTCATGTGCCTGTTGGCCATTTGGATTTCCTCTTTTGAAAATTAGCTATTGAGGTCCTTGGCCCATCTCTTAAGTGGGTTGTTGGTTTTGTTTTTGTGGAGTTTCTTGATCTCTTTGTAGATCTTTATCTGTTGCATAGTTTGCAAATATATTTTCCCATTCTGTCGGTTGTCTCTTCACTTTCCTATTTCTTTTGCAGTACAGAAACTTCTCAATTTGATGCAATCCCAATAGTTGATTTTGGCTTTGACTGCCTGTGCCTCCCGGGTCTTTTCCAGAAATTCTTTGCCTGTGCCAATATCTTGAAGGGTTACTCCAATGTTCTCTAATAACTTGATGGTGTCAGGTCGTAGATTTAGGTCTTTAATCCATGTTGAGTGGATTTTTGTGTAAGGTGTAAGGTAGGGGTCTTGCTTCATGGAAATCCAGTTTTCCCAGCACCATTTATTGAATACACTGTCCTTGCTCCAGGAATTGGTTTTAGATCCTTGATCAAATATAAGTTGGCTGTAGATGTTTGGGTTGATTTCTGGTGTTTCAATTCTGTTCCATTGGTCTATCCATCTGTTTCTGTGCCAGTACCATGCTGTTTTGATTGCAACTGCCCTGTAGCATGTCCTGAAATCTGGTATTGTGATGCCTCCGGCTTTGTTTTTGTTGTACAAGATTGCTTTAGCTATTCGAGGTCTCTTGTGCCTCCATATGAATTTCAGCACCATTTTTTCTAGATCTGAGAAGAATGTCCTTGGTATCTTGATTGGGATTGCATTGAATCTATAAATTGCTTTTGGGAGAATGGACATTTTGATGATGTTGATTCTTCCAATCCATGAGCATGGAAGATTTTTCCATTTTTTGGTATCCTCTTCTATTTCTTTCTTTAAGATTTTGTAATTCTCATTGTAGAGATCTTTAACGTCCTTGGTTAAGTTTATTCCAAGGTATTTGATTGTTTTTGTAGCTATTGTGAATGGGATTGGTCTTAGCAGTTCTTTCTCAGCCATGGCATTGCTTGTGTATACAAAGGCTGTTGATTTTTGTGCATTGATTTTATATCCTGCCACTTTGCCAAACTCCTCTATGAGTTCCAATAGTCTCTTAGTAGAGTTCTTTGGATCCCCTAAGTAAAGAATCATATCGTCTGCAAAGAGGGATAGTTTGACTTCTTCCTTCTCAATTTGTACTCCTTTAATTTCTTTTTCTTGTCTGATAGCTCTGGCTAAAACTTCCAGAACTATGTTAAATAGAAGTGGTGAGAGTGGCCATCCCTGTCTGGTGCCAGATCTCAGTGGAAATGCTTCCAACTTTTCCCCATTCAATGGAATGCTGGCTGTGGGCTTTTCATAAATTGCTTTGATTATATTGAGGAATGTTTCTTCTATACCCAATTTGCTTAGAGTTTTCATCATGAAAGGGTGTTGAATCTTATCAAATGCTTTCTCTGCATCTATTGAGATAATCATATGGTTTTTCTTCTGCAGTCTGTTAATGTGGTGAATCACATTGATTTGTGAATGTTGAACCATCCCTGCATACCAGGGATGAATCCCATTTGGTCTGGGTGGATGATCTTTCTGATGTGTTGTTGCATTCTATTGGTGAGAATTTTATTGAGGATTTTTGTGTCTATGTTCATCAGGGATATTGGTCTATAATTTTCTTTCAGTGCTGCATCTTTCTCTGGCTTAGGGATTAAGGTGATGCTGGCTTCATAGAAAGAATTTGGGAGGATTCCATCTTTTTCAATTGTTCTGAATAGTTTGAGAAGAATTGGAGTCAGTCCTTTTTTAATGTCTGGTAGAATTCAGCAGTGAATCCATCTGGTCCTGGGCTTTTCTTTGTTGGGAGGGCCTTTATTACGGTTTCAATTTCTGTTTCAGTTATGGGTCTATTTAGGTTTTCTATGTCTTCATGGTTCAATTTAGGTAGATTGCATGTGTCCAGGAATCTATCCATTTCTGATAGATTTTCTTGTTTGCTGGCATACAGGTCCTTGTAGTAATTTCTGATGATTCTTTTTATTTCTGTGGTGTCTATTGTTATGGTTCCTTTTTCATCTTTGATTTTATTGATTTGGGTCTTTTCTCTTCTTTTTTTAGTTAGTTGGGCCAATGGGGTGTCAATTTTGTTTATTTTTTCAAAAAACCAGCTCTTCGCTTGGCTGATTCTTTGTAATTTTTTTTTGTTTCAATCCTGTTAATTTCTTCTCTGATTTTAATTATTTCTCTTCTCCTACTAGATTTGGGTTTGGTTTGCTTCAGTTTTTCTAGGTCCTTGAGATGTGCCGAAAGCTCATTTATTTGGTGCCTTTCTAATTTCTTGATATAGGCCCCTATTGCTATAAACTTACCTCTCAATACTGCTTTTGCCGTATCCCATAAGTTTTGATATGGTGTGTTATCCTCATTTACTTCCTGAAAGTTTCTGATTTCTCTTTTGATTTCTTGAATGACCCAGTGTTCATTCAGGAGCATGTTGTTCAGTCTCCATGTGTTTGCATACTTTCTGGGGTTTCCTGAGTTGATAATTTCCAGCTTCATTCCACTGTTGTCTGAGAAGCTGCATGGTATGATTCTAATTCTTTTAAATTTGCTGAAACTTGCTTTATGACATAGTATGTGATCAATCCTAGAGAAGGTTCCATGCACTGCTGAGAAGAATGTAAAGTCTTTAGATGTAGGATTGAAAGTTCTGTAGATATCTGTTAGATCCATTTGGGCAATAGTGTCGATTAAATCCTTGTTGATCTTCTGTCTGGATGATCTGTTTATTTCTAAGAGTGGAGTATTGAAGTCCCCCAGTACTATTGTATTGGAATGTAAGTCTCCCTTTAAGTCCCTTAACATATCTTTTAAATAGACTGGTGCCCTGTAATTAGGTGCATATACATTTATAATAGTTACATCTTCCTGTCGAATTGAACCCTTAATCATTATATAGTGCCCCTCTTTGTCTCTCTTAACAGTTTTTGTATTAAAGTTTATTTTGTCTGATATTAATATGGCTACACCTGCTTTTTTTTTTGGTTTTTGTTGGCATGGAATATCTTTTTCCAACCTTTCACTTTCAGTCTGCATGCATCTTTGTTAGAGAGATGTGTTTCTTGTAGGCAACAAATAGTTGGGTGTTGTTCCTTAGCCAATCAGCCAGTCTGTGTCTTTTAACTGGACAGTTCAGGCCATGCATGTTTAATGTGACTATTGATACATAGTGACTTTGCCCTGCCATTTTCCCAGAGATATTTTCTAGTATATGCTTTGAGCTTCCCATGCTCTTTTACTGGTAGGTATTCTTCCTTTCCCTTCTTTCATATTGATGGCCGTGATTCTGTGTTTCTGAGTGTAGCACATCTTTAAGTATCTTTACAGGGCCGGACGAATGGCCACAAAGTCTTTCAATTTCTCTTTGCTATGAAAGGTCTTTATTTCACCTTCATTCACAAATGGGAGCTTAGCAGGATATAATATTCTGGGCTGGCAATTTTTCTTTCTTAGCACCTGTGCTATGTCTCGCCATTCCCTCCTAGCCTGTAGTGTTTCTTATGAGAAGTCTGCTGTGAGTCTGATTGGAGATCCTCTGAGAGTAATCTGACGTTTCTCTCTTGCACATTTTAGGATCTTTTCTTTATGGTGAGTTTAATTACAACGTGTTGTGGTGAGGATCTCTTTTGGTCATGTTTACTGGGGGTTCTATGAGTTTCCTGTACTAGGATGTCTCTGTCCTTCTCCAAACCTGGAAAGTTCTCTGCTAGTATCTCACTAAAAAGGCCTTCTAATCCTTTCTCTCTCTCCATGCCTTCAGGAACTCCTAGAACCCGAATGTTGGGTTTTTTAATAGTATCCTGTAGCTTCCCAACAATATTTTTTAGATTTCTAATTTCCTGTTCTTTTCTTTGGTTTGACTGTATCCTTTCCTGTTCTCTGTCTTCTAAGTCCGATATTCTCTCTTCTGCTTCACCCATTCTGTTTTTAAGGCTCTCTAATGTGTTTGTCATTTGATCTATTGAGCTCTTCATTTCATTTTGATTTCTCTTCACTATCACACTTTCCTGTTCTACTAGTTTCTGCGTTTCATTTTGATTCTTCCTTAAAATTTCATTTTCACGAGAGAGATTTTCAATCCTGTACAATAAGGATTTCTGTAGTTCAAGGATTTGCTTTTGAAAACTTCTAAATGTTCTTATCATAAATTTTTTGAAATCCGTATCTTGCATTTCTTCTATCTCATCATCTTCATAATCTTGGCTTGGGGTGTTTTGTTTATTTGGAGGCATCATAATGTCATCGTTGATCTTGTTCCCTCTATTTCTGTGTTTATTGCTTGGCATGGTTAATTCTGTTTCCCTCACTGTGAGGTTTTTTTTTATTATACTATGTCCGTGTTAAGTGGACTGCCTGCTGTTGGAGGGGCCTTGGAGGCTTGAGTTGGGTGTGGCCTGAGAGCTCTGCTTGGTTCTTCAGGGTTAAGGTTGTGCAAAGGTGACACCCTCAGGTTATGCGTGGTAAATCTCTCTTTATTTATTTATTCATTCTTTTATTTTATTTTATTTTATTTTATTTTTTGTTCAGGAGGTAAGTAATACTGCAAGGTTGAGCAGAATGGATGGTATTTAGCTTCTGCTGGCTTCTACCCAAAGAGTCTGTGCAGGCTTGGTTTCTCCTGCGGACTCCCACTGGGTTGCCTAGGCTACTGAATTGTAGCCGTAACTCTCCGCTATTATTATGTATATCCCAGCTCTCTGTCTCTTGCTGGCCTTTGCAAGGTTGGTGGAGAGTGGAACTTGTCTGTACCAGTATGCCCCCACCTATTTATTTATTTATTTATTTTTCCTTCTCTCCTGTAGTCAGTGTGTTGGAGTTTCCTGCTTCAAAACCCGTGTCCCTCTAAAATTCTGTCCGCTGTTTCCCCACCAATGTCTCTGGTTACTGAGCTCACCTCCGCTTCCATGCCGATGTGTGGACTCGGAGCCCTTGGCGTCCCTCCTCTCCCTGCTGGTGTCTTTGTCACATAGACTCCCCTTCCAGCACTGGCGCTCAGACTCTGCGGCTCCTGCGGTTCGGCTTCCGTGTGGTGGGCGACCCTGCTCTCCCAGTAGGTCCTTTGAGTCACAGCGAATGGCTCCGGAAGAGTTTCTTCTGCAATTTTTTCCTGATCCTTTTTCTGAGGCTACCGTAACTCCGCTTTTATTAAACTAAATTTTCCCGGACTATCGGTGTGTGCCCTCACTATTCCACCATCTTGGCTCCGCCCTGAGCCTTAATCCTTGCACTAACCTTTACCCTACCCTAGTGCTAACCCCAGCCAAATTCACAACACTAGCCCTAACCCTAGCCCTAGCCCCAACGCTAACTCTAACCCTAACCCTAACCCTAACTCTAACCCTAGCCCTAAACCTAACCCTAGCGCTAATCATAACACTAGACTTCACACTAGCCCTAGCCCTAACCCTAACCCCACCCTAACACTAGATATAACGCTAACCCTAACATAACCCTCACCCTAAACTTAACCCTAAACCTAGCCCTAACCCTAAATATAACCCCAAACCTAACCCTACCCCTAACCCTAACCTTAAACTTAACCCTAAGCCTAGCCCTAATCAAAACAGTAGCCATAACCCTAACCCTAGCACTAACTCTAACACTAGCCCTAACCCTAACTCTGGCCCTAAACCTAACCCAAACCCTAACCATAACCCTTACCCCAAACCAACCCTAACCCAAAACCTAAGCCTATTACTAGCCCTAACCAAGGCTTAGCCATAATCATAAGCCCAGCCTTAGACATAGACCTAACACTAACCCTAGCCCAGTCCTAACCCTAACCCTAGCCTGAACCCTAACCCTAACCCTAACCTTAATTTAGCCCTAACCCTAGCCCGAACCCTAATGCTACCCCTAACCCTAACACTAATCCTAAACCTAACCCAAACCCTAACCACAACCTTTACCCTAACCCTAACCCTAACCCTAACCCTAAGTCTAAACCTAACCCTAGCCCTGCCTTAACCCTAATCATAACCATAATGCTAGCCTTAACCTTAAAACTAGACTTAACCCTAACACTAAACTTAACCCTACCCTAATGCTAACCCCAGCCCCTAATAACAACACTAGCCCTAACCATAGCCCTAGCCCTAACCCTAGCCCTAGCCCTAACACTAACCCTAACGCTAGCCCTAATCCTAACCCTAAACCTAGCCCTAACCCTAAACCTAAACTTAGCCCTAACCCTAACACAAACCCTAACCCTAGTCCTAAACCTGACACTAGATCTAACACAAACCTTAACCCTAAACCTAACCCTAACCCTAGCCCTAACCCTAATTCTAACTCTAGTCCCAATCATAACACAAGCCCTAACCCTAACAGTAACCCTAACCCTAGCCCTAACCCTAAAAACAGCCCTAACCATAACCCTAACCCTAAAACTAACCCTAGCCTTAGGCTTACCCTAACCCTAATGCTATCCTAACACTAACCATAACCCTAGCCCTAACCCCAACCCTAAACCTAACCCTACACCTAGCCCTAACCCTAACCCTAAATGTAACACTAAACCCCAAATCTAAACCTAGCACAAACCCTAATCCTAATCTAGCCCTAACCCTAACCCTAACCGTAGCCTTAACGCTAACGTTAACACTAACCCTAGCCCTAACCCAACACTAGCACTGACCCTAACACTAGCCCTAAACCTAACACAAACCCTAACCCCAAACCTAAGCCTGTCACTAGCCGTAGCACTAGGCTTAACCCTCATCATAACCCTGACATTAGACATAGACCTAGTCCTAACCCTAACCCCAGCCCTAACCCTAAACCTAATCATAACCCTAATCCTAACCCTAACCCTAGCCTTAACCATAACCCTAAACCTAGCCCTAACACTAATACTAGCCCTAACCCTAACACTAACCCTAACCCTAGCCTTAGCCCTAACCCTAACCCTAGCCCTAAGGCTAACCCTAACCCTAACCCTAGTCCTAACCCTAACATTAACCCTTGCCCTAACCCTGGTCCTAGAACTAGCACAGGACCTAACAGAAACCCAAGCACTAACCCTAACCCTGACACTAGACTTAGCCCTAGTCCTAACAATAAACCTAGTCCTAGCCCTAGATCTAGCCCAAACTGTAGCTCTAAAACTAGCACCAACACTAAACCTAAACCTACCCCTAGCCCTAGCCTTAACACTAATTCTAACCCTAGCCCTAACCCTAACATTAAACTAGCCCTAACCCTAACCCTAACCTTAGCCCTAACACTAGCATTATCCCTAACCCTAACACAAACCATAAACTTAACCCTAGCCCTAACCCTAACCCTAACCTAGCCTTAACCATAACCTTAACCCCTACCCTAACCATAGCCCTAACCCTAACCCCAACCCTAGCCCTAACCCCAAACCTAAAACTAGCACTAAAACTAACCCTAAACCTAGCCCTAACACTAACACTAACATTACCCCAACCCTAAACTTAATCCTAGCCCTGACCCTGACCCTAACCCTAACTGAAGTCCTAACGCTAACCCTGACCCTAACCCTAACCCTAGCCCTAACCCTATCCCTAAACCTAGCCCTAACCCTAACCCTAGCCCTAAACCTAACCGTAACCCTAAACCAACCCTAACCCCAACCCTAAGTCTATCACTAGCCCTAGCACTAGTCTTAGCCCTAATCATAACACTAGCCTTAGACATAGACCTAGCCCTAACACTAACCCTAGCCCTAATCCAAACTTTAACTCTAACCCTAGCCCTAACCCTAAACACTAAACCTAGTGCAAATCATAACAATAGCCCTAACCCTCTCTCTAGCACTAACGCTAACCCTAACCCTAACACTAGACATATCGCTAACCCTAACCCTAACCCTCACCCTGAACCTAACACCAAACCTAGCCCTAACCTAAATATAACCCTAGCCCTCACCCTAACCCTAACCCTAACCCTAGCCCTAATCCTAACACTAGACCTAACACTAAACTTAATCCTAACCCATGCCCTAGCCGTAATCATAACATTAGCCCTAACCCTAACCTCTAGCCCTAAACTGAACCCTAACTCTAACCCTAGCACTAGCCCTAACCCTAACCCTAGCACAAATCATAACACTAGCCCTAACCCTAACAATAACTCTAGCCCTAACCCTAGCCAAAATGCCAAACCTAACAATAACCTTAGCCCTAAGACTAACACTAACCCTAGACCTAACCCTAATGCTAGCCCTAGCACTAACCCAAGCCTAACCCTAGCCCAAACCCTAACCCTAAGCTTAGCCCTAACCCTAATCCTAAACCCAGCCCTAACACTAACACTAGCCCTAACCCTAACACAAATCTTTACCCTAACCCTAGCATTAATCCTAACACTAGACTGAAACCTAATACTAACCTTAGCCCTAACCCTAATGCTAACACCAGCCCTAATGACAACACTAGCCCTAACCCTAGCCCTAACACTAACACTAACTCTAACCCTAACACAAAACTTAACCTAGCTATAATCAAAACACTAGCCCTAATGCTAATCCTAGCCCTAAACCTCACCCTAAACTAGCCCTAACACTAACACTAGTTCTAACACTAACACAAAACCTAACCTAGCTGCAATCATAACACTAGACCCAAACCTAAGCCTAGCCCTAACCTGCACCCTAACTCCAACCTTAGCCCTAACCCTAAACCTAGCCCTACCCTAACCGCAGCCCTAACACTAACCCTAACCGAAATACACTAACACTAGCCTTGCCCTATCCCTAACCCTAGCCCTAACCCAAACCCTAACCCTAATCCTGACTCAAGCCTAATCATAACACTAGCCCTAACCCTAGCCCTAACCATAACACTAACTCTAGACCTAACCCAAACCCTAACCCTAGCCCTAACACTAACACTAGACCTAACCCTAACACAAACCCTAACCCTAATCCCAGCCTTAATCCTAACACTGGACCTAACCCTAACACTAACCTTGACCCTAACCCTAATACTGACACCAGCCCTAATCACAACACTAGCCCTAAACCCAGCCCTAGCCCTAACCATAACCCTGGCCCTAGCCCTCACACTAACCCTAACGCTAGCCCTAACCCTAAAGCCAGCCTTAACCCTAAACCTAAACTTAGCCCTAACCCTAACAAAACCCTAACCGTAACCCTAACCCTAGCCCTAAACCTAAACCTAGCCCTAACAATAACCCTAACACTAGCCCTAACCCTAAAACTAAGCCTAGCCTCAAAGCTAACCCTAACCCTAATGCTAGCCCTAACCCTAACCGTAAAACAAACCCTAACCCTAGACCTAACCCTAAACCTAACCCTAAACCTAGCCCTAACCCTAACCCTAGCCATAATGCTAACCCTGACCCTAACCCTAAAGCTAACCCTAAACCTAGCCCTAAACCTAAACCTAACCCTAACCGAAGCCCTAAACCTAGCTCTAATGTTAAACCTAAGCCTAACCCTAATTGTGACCCTAAACCTAGCCCTAACACTAACACTAGACCTAACCCTAAACACACCCTAACCATAAACCTAGCCCTAATCCTAACACTAGAGATACCCTAACCATAAAATTAACCCTAACTCTTACCCTAAACCAAGCCCTAATCATAACACTAGCCCTAACTTTAATCCTAGCCCTAACCAGAATCCTAAATATAATGCTAGCCCTAACCCAAACCCTACCCTAATCCTAAACCTAACCCTAACCCTATCCTTAGCCCTAACTCTAAAACTAACCATAACCCTAATCCTAACCCTAGCCCTAAGCATAACACTAGCCCTAACCTTAACCCTAACCCTAATTCTAACCTTACCCATAAACCTAACCCTAACCCTAGCCCTAACCATCACCCTAAATCTAGCCCTAAAAATAACCCTAAACCTAGCACTAACACTAACACTAGCCCTAACCCTAACTGTAAACCTAATCCTAGCCCTAACCCTAACCCTAACCCTAACCCTACCATAACCCTAAACCTAATGCTAGCCTTAATGCTAACCCTATCCCTAACCTAACCCTAACACTAACCCAACTGTAGCCCTAAATCTAACGCAAACCCTAACCCTAACTCTAGACCTAGCCCTAACCCTAAGCCTAACTTTAGCCCTAACCACAAACCTAAACCTAGCCCTAAACCTATCCCTAACCTAGCCCTAACACTAACTCAACTGTAGCCCTAAACCTAACCCTAAACCTAGCCCTAACAATAACCCAAACCATAGCTGTAACGCAAAACCTAACCCTAACACTAGCCTTAAAACTATCCCTAAACCTAGCCATAGCCCTAACACTAGTCCTAACCCTAACGCTAACCCTAACCCTAAACCAACCCTAACCCCAAACCTGTCTATCATTAGCCCTAGCACTACTCTGAGCCATAATCATAACCCTAGCCTTAGACATAGACCTAGCCCTAACCCTAACCCTAACCCTAAATACCTAACCCTAACTCTAGCCCAAACTGTAACTCTAAAACTAGCCTTAACATAACCCTATTCCTAGCCCTAACCTTAGCCCTAACCCTAACCCTAACCCTAACTCTAACCCTAAGCCTAGCCGTAACCCTAACCCTAACCTAGCCCTAACACTAACACTAGCCCTAACACTAACACAAACCCTAACCATAACCCTAGTCCTAATCCTAACACTAGACCTAACCCTAACAGTAACCTTAACCCTAACCTTAAACCTAACCCTAGTCCTAATCATAATGCTAGCCCTAACCCTAGCCCCAGCCCTAACACAAACCCTAACCCTAACTCTAGTCATAATGCTAACCATAACCCTAAACCTCGCCCTAACCCTAACCCTAAAATTAGCCCTAACCCTAAACCTAAACTGAGCCCTAACCTGTACCCTAACCCTAACACTAGCCCTAACCCTAAGACTATGCCTAAACCTAACCCTAACACTAACCCTAGCCCTAATGCTAACCCTAACCCTAAACTTAGCTGTAATCCTAACACTAGACTTAACACTAACACTAACCTTAAAGATAACCTAAACCTAGCCCCAATCAAAACACTAGCCCTAACCCTAGCAATAGCCCTAACCCTAAACCTAACCCTAACCCTAAACCTAGCCCTAACCCTAGCCCTAGCCCTAACACTAACCCTAACCCTAACACTAGTCATAATGCTAATGCTAACCCTCACCCTCACCCTAACTATAACCCTAAACCTAGCCCTAACCCTAACCCTAAACCTAACCCTAACCCTTACTCTAAAAGAACCCTAACAGCAACCCTAAGTCTATCACTAGCCCTAGCACTAGGATTAGCCCTAATCATAACACTAGTGTTAGACATAGACCTAGCCCTAACCTAGCCATACCCCTAGCCCTAACCCTAGCCTAACACTAGTCCTAATCCCAACAATAGACCTAACCCTAACCCTAAACCTAACCCATGCCCTAACCCTAACCTTAACCCTAGCCATAACCATAACCCTAACCGTAGCACTAAACATAACCCTAAACCTAGTCCTAACACTAACACTAGCCCTAACCCTAACACTAACACTTACCCTATCCCTAACCCTAACCCTAACCCTAGCCCTAACCCCAACCCTAATCCTAGCCCTAACCCTAATATTAACCCTTGTCCTAACCCTGGTCCTAGAAAAAGCCCTAGACAGCCCAAACCCAAGCATTAACCCTAACCCTGGCATGAGACCTAACCCTAGTCCAAAACAAAACCAAGTCCTAGCCCTAGCTGTAGCCCAAACTGTAACTCTAAAACTAGCCCTTATACAAACCTAACCCTAGCCCTAAACCTAAACATAACCCTAGCCATAACACTAAGGCTAACCCTAACCCTAGGCCTAACACTAAACTTAACACTAGCCCTAACCCTAACCCTAACCCTAGCCCGAATCCTAAACATAACCCTAGCCGTAACCCTAACCCTAACCCTAACCCTAACCTAGCCCTAACCCTAACTGTAAACCTAAACATAGCCCTAGCCCTAACCATAAACCTAACCATACCCCTAACTCTAACCCTAAGCCTGGCCCTAACCCTAAGCCTAAACCTAACACTAACCTTAACCCTAACACTCACCCTAACCCTTATCATAACACTAGCCTTAACCCTAACCCTAACCCTAACCTTAACCCTAACCTAGCCCTAACCCTAACTGTAAACCTAAACATAGCCCTAGCCCTAACCATAAACCTAACCATACCCCTAACTCTAACCCTAAGCCTGGCCCTAACCCTAAGCCTAAACCTAACACTAACCTTAACCCTAACACTCACCCTAACCCTTATCATAACACTAGCCTTAACCCTAACCCTAACCCTAACCTTAACCCTAACCTAGCCCTAACCCTAACTGTAAACCTAAACATAGCCCTAGCCCTAACCATAAACCTAACCATACCCCTAACTCTAACCCTAAGCCTGGCCCTAACCCTAAGCCTAAACCTAACACTAACCTTAACCCTAACTCTAACACTCACCCTAACCCTTATCATAACACTAGCCCTAACCCTAACCCTAACCCTAACCCTAACCCTAATCCTAACCCTGGCCCTAATCATAACCCTAGCCATAACACTAACCCTAACCCTAGCCTGAACCCTAACAATAACACTAGCCATAATGCTAACCCTAACCCTAACCCTAGACCTAGCACTAATCCTAACACTAGACCTAACACTAACACTAACCTTAAGCCTAAACCTAAGCCTAGCCCTAATCAATCAAAACACTAGCCCTAACACTAAACATATCCCTAACCCTAACACTAGCCCTAACCCAAACCCTATCCCTAGACCTAGCCCTAATCCTAGACCTAACCCTAAAACAACCTTAAGTCTATCACTAGCCCTAGCACTAGGTTTAACCCTAATCATAACCCTAGCCTTAGACATAGACCTAGCCCTAACCCTAACCCTAACCTTAACTCTAACCATAAACCTAACCCTAGCTCTAGCCCAAACTGTAACTCTAAAACTAGCCTTAACATAACCCTAATCCTAGCCCTAACCCTAGCCCTAACCCTAACCCTAACCCTTACCCTAAGCCAACACTAACCCCAACCCTAAGTCTGTCACTAACCCTAGCACTGGGCTTAGCCCTAATCATAACCCTAGCCCTAGCCCTAACCCAAGCGGGAAGTGGGATATACAGCAGACTCATAGAATGGCAGTTGTCCTAAAAAGCACTCTGGTGTTGGAATCAGCTTTTAAGGCATTGGATCTGGCTGAAGAGCCCATGAGAGTATTTTAGGCATGGAAAGCCAAGACACTCTGGGAAAAAAAAAAGAGGACCTAAATGAATGGTCTCTGTGAGTGATATCCCAGTGGAAAGAATGGGCCATCAGAGAAGGAGGTACATTTCTCTGAAGGGAGGAGAGAACTTCCACTCTGACTATGGCCTTGTTGAAACAAGATCAAAGACGGTGAGCTCAGGGGGCTTCCATGGCCTTGGCAACTCATGACTAGAGCCTGGGAAGATTGCTGATGCCATAAACAAGAGTGGCATTTTGTTAAGTCAACAACAGGAGTCACTGTGCACTTACTCCCCATGTAGGATCTCTGTCCTTAATGTGCTGTACATTATGAGTTAATGATATGACTAGTGCTCAAACAGTATTTGGCACTTTGTGTGCTGTGTGGGGGCAAACTGATGAAATCTTTACTTAATATATACTAAATCAATCTTCTGTATATAAAGATAATTGAAAATGAATCTTGATGTGAATTGAATGGGAGAGGGAGCGGGAGATGGGAGGGTTGTGGGTGGGAGGGAAGTTATGGGGGTGGGAAGCCATTGTAATCCACAAACTGTACTTTGGAAATTTACATCTACTAAATAAAAGTTTAAAAAATACAGTCTTAATGAAAATTTTTATTAATTCCATGTTTTTACATAAAGACACATTATAGTAAGTGTGATACAATTAAATCATTTTGACACTCAGCTACATAATGTTTTGCATGTAATTTCAGGGGTTTGTCAGAACTCTCTGAATTCTCTTTGGGAGATTTTCAGACCTCACACCATGCATCCATGCTACTGTACAGATGATTCAAAAGCATTTAACAAATATAAATATGTGGTCAAAACATAGCCCTTTCTGTATCCCTAGACAATGCAAAGGCCTATCAGAGTTTGGTTCCTATAAGAATGTGTAATAATACCTGGTTACTGAGTAACACATTTTGGAAGTGTTGTTTTCAAAACACCCTACATCATTTAACACCCTCTTCTGATAGGTTTCAAATGCCAACTTGGCACTCCTAGTTTTGGATGCTATTGTTCCAGGAATCAGTGTTTGTTATGGCTCATGTTGCAAGATGCTTTGTATAGCTGGGCTTAATGGTAAACAGAGCAATGGCGATAGTTTTACTTTAGATCCCAGTGAGGGTTGGAGATATTAGCTCTCCCCTGCAGTGTACTCTCAAAGGCAGGTCCAATACATAACCTCCTGCAGACCTACAGGGTCTCTGAAAGCTTGAGTTGTCATAGTGACCACCAAATTATGAGCTGCTCCAGGGCTTATTCTCATAGATGGAGAGGTTTCCCAAGACAATGGGTCATTATTAAAGCAGAGAGGGCCTCTAAATGGTTCCCTCATTAGACCAGTCAGTGCTATACTGTAAAACATGTATCTGCCAGTGTAGTTATCATCACCAGCCAGAGGCCGTCTTCAGTTTCACAGACTAAGCTGTGAAACTGTCATGTTGAACATTTATTATTCTGGCTGAATGTCATCTTGAGGGAATACTATTTCATTGGAGAGTTTGCAGAGAGGAGACTGCACTTGGAATTTACCAATCAAAAGCCAAGCCAGAGGAAACTTTCTGCAGGTCAGTGTGTGTGCACTAGTTTGTTGGTAGAAAATGCATATGATCTGACTGCACCAATGTAGATGCAGCCAGGAGAATTTACAGTTATCCTTATCAAAGATTGACTAAGAGGAAACCTGCTGCAGGTGTGTGTGTGTGTGTGTGTGTGCACAAGTTGGTAAGTAGAAAATGCCACGTGATCGGATGCAACAACATACATGAACTCCATCAGCCAGAATAAATCAAAGATGACCTAACAGCAATATACCTTACCTGGTGAGTTTAGATAATCACTTTTATACAGTTTTAATGGGCTCGTATTAATATGTGCATTCATACTTCAATGTATCAACAATTTTGAAAAATATTATGTATTTTATTCTCTATCAATATCTTTCTTTTTAAGGGCATCAGATAATGTTGACGTATCACAGTAGATCACTTTCTTTTTTAAAAAATGGAAGTGTATATTGAGAGAAGACATGTGTTAACTGTGAAAGACAGCTAAATGTAACAAACACAGTATGAGTGTGGCACAGGCTTAGCATTCTGCATCACCACCCAGAACAGAAGGGAGAAAGTGATTGTAGGGGGATTTATATAATAAGGATATTTACTATTGATGACTAAGTGGGGGGGCAGTTTTTCTTGCCTTCCACAACAATGATAATCATTTGTTGACATTTTATTGGTTCAAAAAGTATTTGTTAGGTATCTGTCTGTATCAAACACTGGGTTGAGTGGTTGAGGTACAATGATGAGTAAGGACATCTGTGAGCTGTGTTCTGTCCCAGGTACTCACTGGTTCACAAAAGAGGCAAAGGCATGAAGGAGGGAGGGGTCAGTTCTAGCCAGAGGGTGGTCATGAATCCTAGAAGTGTAGATGTATTATTTCATCCTGTGTTGTAGCACAATACCAACAAGTTTTTCATTTTCTTATGCTTCCTAGAATTGGTGACCACTTATCAATGCTTCAGGAAAGACTAAAGGAAAAATACTTGATTTGGGTCTTGATTATCAAAAGATGCTCAACCAGATCTGGGGAAAGGTCCTGGAAATATATTCCTGCTGAAAGAAATGTCTGCTTTGGGACCCACAAGTGATACTGCTTAATAGGAGTGTAGGGAGATGAAGCTGAATAAATGTGTAGCAGCCAGATTTCAGAGGGTTTGTAAACCATGTTAAAGAGCATGGATTTTATTTTACAGGCAATCAGGAGCCAATGAAGGGTTATGAGCCAGGTAGTAATGGGATCATTCAATCAAAAAATGTTTATGAAGTGTCTGCTACTTTTCAGGTTAGTGCTGAGTCCTGGGTTGCAAAATAATTTAGATGCCAGGAACTCAAAGCTTAGTAAAGAAAAATATAACCAAGTTAGTGCAGTGAATTTCACAAATTTTCAATAATAACAATGATGATAATAATATACACATTTTGAGTATTTACCATATGTGGCATGCCCTAAGTGCTGATATGTTTTCTATTGTTTACTTCTCCCGTTAACCCTCAGAAGTACTATTTTTTAGTCCTATTTCATAGAAAAACTGAAGCATAGAGGTTTGATATAACTTGCTCCTGGTAAGTGGTAGAGCCAGGCAGGGTTCAAATCCTAATGGTCTGAGCCCAGATAATATATCTTCTTACCACTAAGGGTTATGCTATTTCTGCGTGACAGAAAGCTCTCTAGAGCACTAGGGGCCATACCAGAGAGGGCAATCCATTCTGCTGGGATGGAGGTGGCAGTTTGATCTTCGTGAAAATTATGATGAGATTTGCCTTAATTAAGGATGATTGTCCAAATGGCTTAATGTGCTGAATGAGGTTAGATTTCTGGTTTGGATGTTGAGATAGACAGTAGAGCCATTAACCATGATTCCTAATATTAGAGAAGATACGGGTAGGAGTGGGGTAATAGTGGAATGGATAAATTTTTCATTTGTTGAATTAAGTTTCTGTCAGATAGTAAACAGAGAAGTCAGGGACTGGATATAGCTTTAGGTTGAATATCAAAGCTAGATGTTGCATTCAATGTCATCTATAATTTTAAATCAATACATTAGTTATTTGCTTCTCTGTCAAACCCTATTTTTAAAAAATATTTATTTATTTATTTGAAAGCAGTTACAGAGAGGCAGAGTCAGAGAGATAGAGAGATAGAGATAGAGAGAGAGAGAGAGAGAGAGAGATCTTCTATCCACTGGTTCACTCCCCAGATGGCCATAGTGGCTGGAGCTGCATTGATCTGAAGCCAGGAGCCAGGAGCATCTTCCAGGTTTCCCACATGGATGCAGGGGCCCAAGGACTTGGGTCATCTTCTACTGCTTTCACAAGCCATCACAGTGGAGCAGCCGGGACTCGAACTGGTACCCATATGTGATGCCAGCACTACAGGGGGCAGCTTTACCTACTATGCCACAATGCCAACCCCAGACCATAACTATTGATTCCACCCAAAGCAAAAATAAATAAATAAAAACAGCAAAACAAACAAGAGGCAAATTTGAAAAAATGAAAGAAAACAGTGAAGCTTACAGAGTGCACTCTCTCATATAAAAGCAAACAAGGAAATATTCTGGTGTATGGCTATGAAAATGGTGTGCAGTACTGTGTACATCTTCAAGATAAAATATACTAAAGGTGAGAAGAGTGGATTAAGGAGGTAGAACTTGGGAGTACAGGAGGAGGAAAAGAACATTGCTGAATGTTGCTTTAAGGTTCTAAAGAGCAGGAAAGTATAAAAGTTGCTGGTCCCCTTTCTATTTTAAGAGTTTCTTAGTCTGGGTTTTTTTTTAATTGTTTTATTCCAGTTGAAAGGCAGAGAGACTGGATTGGAGGGAATCTTCCATTTGCTGGCTCACTCCTCACATGCCCACAACAAACCAGGCAGATGTCAAGAACCTGGAAGTCCACCCAAGTGTCCATTGTGGGTGGCAGGGACCCAAGTACTTGCTGCCTCACAGGGTGTGCATTTAAAGGAAGCTGGAATCAGGAGAGGAGCCAGGACCAAAACTCAGGCACTCTGATATGGAATGTGGGCATCCCAAATGGCCGAACTGCTGCACCAAACCCCAACCCTAGCTTTGAGCTTCTTAAAATGCATCTTAAGAAACAGAACTAGGAGACAAAGGTGAATTTGATTCAATGGGTGTATAAATGGGAATAATTTGGGACTATAAAATACCTCCTTCACACACCCACACACACTCCACACACATACACAAAAGGTAGGGCATGGAAATCAAGCCAACAACCTTCATGACCTATAAATGTAGAGTCCAATTAACTACATTATCATGTGGGCAGAGCGCATTTTACACTCTCCTCCTTTGGAATACAGAGAAGTTACCATTGTTCACCCATTGTGACAACTGTGGAAGGAAAACTACTATTCACAAATCATCCATCTTGGCACCTTTAGGACACCACTGACAGAAAAGTAGACTCCTCCCATGAAAGATGCTCCAGTAAAAAGAAAAACAAAAAACAAAACAACTGATGCTAATGAGTAACAACAACAACCTTATTAAGGATCATTAAAGGAAATGAAAACCCTTGATTAGGAATGACAATGATATAGAAAGAATGACAGGAGAGTAAAGAAAGAGTTCAAAATGACATGCATGGTAATATTGGGTAGGGAAGGAAATTCTCCAAATAGTTTTAACAGGATGTCCTTGGACAGAATTCTGCAGAGGTGACATGAAGTGAGCAATGGCCCTATGTTGGTACAATCTGTGTAGAAAACAGCAGGTGACAGGAGTGGAGACTTTAAAGATATTTCCTTCCTTGGAACATATGGGACTTTTCAGGGTAGCATTATTGGCATTATTTTTACTCAATGAATTTCTTCAGACATATATAAGTATTAGAAACTGCCACATGGTACCATTATTTATTTATTTATATTTATTTATTTTTGACAGGCAGAGTGGACAGTGAGAGAGAGAGTCAGAGAGAAAGGTCTTCCTTTTCTGTTGGTTCACCCCCCAGTGTCCACCGCGGCTGGTGTGCTGCGGCCGGTGCACCGTGTTGATCAGAAGCCAGGAGCCAGGTGCTTCTCTTGGTCTCCCATGTGTGTGCAGGGCCCAAGGACTTGGGCCATCCTCCACTGCACTCACAGGCCACAGCAGAGAGCTGGACTGGAAGAGGAGCAACTGGGACAGGATCCGGTGCCCCAACTGGGACTAGAGCCCGGGGTGCCGGCACTGTAGGCAGAGGATTAGCCTATTGAGCCTTGGTGCTGGCCACATGGTACCATTATTGTAAGGAGGTTGTTAGACATAGCAATGCTGGGATACTTTTAGCCCCACATCAGAAAACTTTCCAGTTAAAGTTGGCTTAAATATTCAAAGCACTTTTTATCTCACATAATAAATGGTCTAAAGGTGGTAAGTGGAGCTTATTGAGTAATTCATTGACTCAAAACCTTGCTCAGGTTCTTTGATCTGTTTTTTTTTTTGCCATTTGTGTTAGCTTTATTTGAACTTAGGTTCACAAATGACAACATCCAGGGAAAGATAAAACCATCTCTTCATGTGTATTTCTTTTGGGAAGGAGAAATCTTTCCTGCAAGCCCTTTAACTCTTCCATCTCAGTGGCCAGGACTGACACACACCCAAGACTTAAACAACCATTTATAAGAGGAATCAGTCATAAGTTCATTCATGACCCAACCCCCAGTACTGAGACTAGGTCCAGCCTGAAACTTCTGGTCACTCAAAGGAGGTTGGATATTTGAACAAAATTGAGGTTCTGAGAATGAGAGGGGATGGTGTGGTAAGCACACAATATTATCTATAACAAATTAATTATGGAAGACTTTCCTGAATAGAATGAAAAATATTTACTAAATATCAATATATTTAAAAGTTTACCAATCTTTGAGCAATTTGTTCAATGGCTAGCTTTTTCTCCTCTTGAATAATAGTTACTTATAATTTTTGGACTATTTAAATGTTTCAATGTGACATACTTTGTGTGGTCAGTTAAGTTGGGCTTAGGTTTTTAAAGTGTCTTCAGAATTTTTTGGCTGGGTTGGTTCACAATAAACATTACTAATTATGAATGAAACTTTGCAGTTCACACATTCTGCATAATCCATAAAAATGCTAACGTGCCTGGAAGGTGTTGGAGAATCTGTTCCTAGTTCCTACTGTATTTTGTGTGAGAGTAAAAGACATACTTTTTTTAAAGTCCTACTTGCAAGTGACTGGATAATTTCCTGGGTTTCCAAGACAGTGAAACCAGATCAAGAAAACACTGGAGTTCTAAGAAGAAACTATCAACTACTTTGACTTGTAAGAAATAGAAACTGACTCAACTTAAACACAGCTTATTTTCAAAGTTCAGCGGTGTCCTCTGGAACCCTAAGACAGGAATTCAGTTGCATCTCTAGTAATTCTACTACCTGCAAGTGGAAGCCCAGGAGAAGCTAAGCAGTTCCATCTTTTGTCTCAGCTTCTGTCTCTAGTCCTGCTTCATTCTTTTCTCTCTGCAACCTGACTTTCTTGTTTTTCCATATCTGTGGTGGGCAGATGATAGGTGCTTTTTAGTTACTGTTCAAGAGACTAGTCCAGACTCTCAGTTCTAATTCTGAATTCCCATGAAAGATAATCTGATATACAATGAAGAAACCATAAAGAGACCTTTATATTTATTTGAAAGACAAAGTGATAGAGAGGAGGACACACCCACACACATGCCAGGAAGATTTCTTCCAATATTTCACAAAAATCACTGTATGACTTCACTTATTATGGAACATATGGATCATAATACTTTTTTAAAAAGATTTTTTTAATTTATTTGGAAGGCAGAGTTAGAGAAAGGGCAGGAGAGAAAGAGAGAGAGAGAGAGAGAGAGAGAGAGAGAGAGAGATCTTTCACCTGCTTGTTTACTTCCCAAATGGCCACGATGGCCAGGGCTGGGCCATACTGTAGCCAGGAGTCTGGAACTTCTTCCAGGCTTTTCATATGAATGCAGAGATACATGTACTAGGGCCATCTTCTGCTGCTTTCTCAGTTGCATTAGCAGAGAGCTCAATTGGAAATAGAACAGCTGGGACTTGAACCAGCACCCACACGGGATGCTGGTGTCATAGGTGGCGGCTAAACCTGTTACACCACAATACCGGCCCCTCATAATACTCTTCTAACACGGTGTCATAATATGTTTTTGATAATACTGTAATTTGGTGAAGTAAGCAACATTCTCATTTTAGAAAACAAACTGAACATTACTCTTACTGCTTTTTGTCAGAAGTTTAACTAGAGAAAGTATATACAATTTTCAAAGCTGAAAACTACAAATAAATGTCTCCCACATAAAAATAAGGCCAACAAGATATATTTTAAGGTTTATTGATTCTTTTTTATTTTTATTTTTTTTAACTTTATTTAATGAATATAAATTTCCAAAGTACAGCTTATGAATTACAATGGCTTCCCCCCATAACTTACCTCCCACTCACAACCCTCCCCTTTCCCGCTCCCTCTCCCCTTCCATTCACATCCAGATTCATTTTCAATTCTCTTTATATAAAGAAGATCAGTTTAGGATATATTAAGTAAAGATTTCAACAGTTTGCACCCACATAGAAACACAAAGTGAAAAATATTGTTTGAGTACTAGTTATAGCATTAAATCACAATGTACAACATATTAAGGACAGAGATCCTACATGAGGAGTAAGTGCACAATGACTCCTGATGTTGACTTAACAAATTGACACTCTTGTTTATGGCATCAGTAATCAGCCTAGGCTCTTGTCATGAGCCCTGCCTTTTGAGTTCACCAACTCTGATCATATTTAGACAAGGTTGCAGTCAGAGTAGAAGTTCTCTCCTCCCTTCAGAGAAAGGTACTTCCATCTCTGATGACCTGTTCTTTTCACTGGGATCTCACTTGCGGAGATCTTTCATTTAGGTCATTATTATTTTTTTTTGCCAGAGTGTTTTGGCTTTCCATGCCTGAAATACTCTCATGGGCTTTCAGCTGGATCAGCATGCCTTAAGGGCTGAATCTGAGGCCAGAGTGTTGTTTAGGACATCCACCATTCTATGAGTCTGCTGTGTATCTCACTTCCCATGTTGGATTGTTCTCTCCCTTTTTCATTCTATCAGTTAGTATTTTCAGACACTAGTCTTGTTTATGTGATCTCTTTGGTTCTTAGTCCTATCATTATGATCAATTGTGAACAGAAATTGATCACTGGGACTAGTGAGATGGCATTGGTACATGCCACCTGGATGGGATTGAATTGGAATCCCCTGGTATGTTTCTAACTCTACCGTTTAGGGCAAGTCAGCTTGAGCATGTCCCAAATTGCACATCTCTTCCCTCTCTTATTCTCACTCTTCTATTTAACAGGGATCACTTTTCAGTTAAGTTTCAACACTTAAGAATAATTGTGTATTGATTACAGTATTCAACCAAAAGTATTAAGTAGAACAAACAAAATACTAAGAGGGATACCGTATTAAGTTGTTCATGAACAGTCAGGGCAAGGGCTGATCAAGTCACCATTTCTCACAGTGTTCATTTCACTTCAACAGGTTTCCTTTTTGGCGCTCAGTTAGTTGTCACCGATCAGGGAGAACGTATGATATTTGTCCCTTTGGGACTGGCTTATTTCACCCAGTATAATGTTTTCCCAATTCCTAACAGGGATCACTTTTCAGTTAAAAATTTGATTGAATAACATCACTATTTGACAATACAATTCTTTGGTCAATCCTCTGCCTGCAGTGCCAGCATCCCAAATGAGTGCTGGGTTCTAGTCCCAGTTGCTCCTCTTCCAATCCAGCTCTCTGCTGTGGCCTAGGAGGGCAGTGGAGGATGACCCAAGTGCTTGAGCTCCTGAACCCACATGGGAGGCCAGGAAGAACCACCTGGCCCTGGCTTCGGATCAGTGCAGCGCCAGCCATAGCAGCCATTTGGGGAGTGAACCAACAGAAGGAAGAACTTTCTCTCTGTCTCTCTTTTTCACTGTCTCTAACTCTACCTGTCAAATAAAAAAAGAGAGAGAGAGACCTGCTCAGAAAGAGAAGCAACTCATTCCTTCAGGAAATACACACAGGTATCATCTACCTAGGCCACTACATAGTGATGTGTACATTGTTCTCTGCTAAGGAGAGAGTGGGGCTGCATTCCAGCCCATTAGCACTTAGCAAGCTGAAAATCCTTTTTCTAATATGTCCAAAGGACTGCATGTATTTGGAAAGAACTGTTGTGTGTTTCATAAATTACAGACTTTACCCAGTGAAGTTTGTTTCTGATGGGGAAACAGACAAGCAATCAAGAATTACAATGTAGTGGTGGGTGCTGTGGCAGTGTGTTAAGCTGCTGCTTGTGATGCCTGCATCCCATATTGGAGTGCTGGTTTGAGTCCTGGCTTCTATATGTTCTGATCCAGCTTCCTACTGATGTTCCAAGAAGTGCTTGGGTCCCTGCCACCCAAAAGGGAGATCCAGATAGATTTTCTGGCTTTTGGCTTTGGCCTGGCCTACCCCTAGCTATTGTGGGCATTTGGGAAGTAAACCAGAGAATGAAAGACTTCTCTCTCTCTCTCTCTTTTTCTTTCCCTCCTTCCCTCTCTCCATCTCTGTCATTCTGACTTTCAAATAAGATAGTTTAAAAAAAGAATTACATTATGTATAATTGATGCTACTCTAGAGAAGGCAATATCAGAACACAGAAGAGAGAGTGTTAAATCAGACATGTTGGGGAGTCCAAGATCTGTAACTTAAAGGATGAGGGGGAGATTTTATGGAAGGATTTTTTGGGCAGAGGAATGCCATTCAAGTATTTATCCATGTGTTTATGCAGTAAATATGACCTACATATATACTAAGTGCCATGTACCATTTGGTTACTGATGATACAGCAGTAAATAAAACAGACAGGATCTCTTCTTATAGTTCTAACATTCTAGTAGGGGAGAGAGACAGTAATACTCAAACTAGAAGAGCATTAGGTAGTGAGATGTGCTTTAGGAAAATAAGCAGGCGGTATGAGGTGGTAGTAGATGGGTGAGGAAGCTACTTTAGAATGCAGAGTGGGAAGGGCTCTTCTGGGAGATGTCATTTACAGTGAGATCTGAGTGGGAACTGTGGAACACAGGATGTTCATACCAGGCAGAGAGAGAAGCTACTGCAAATGTCTTTCTTCCACTGCCATCACATGCACATTAGCAGGAAGCTGGATCAGAAGTAGAACAGCTGGGACTCGAACTGGCATTCTGAAAATAGGATGACAGTGTCACAAGTGGCAGCTTATCCTGCTGTGCCACAATGTCTACCCCTGCAAAAGTCTTAGGAGGGAATAAACTGTATTTGGGGTTGGCAAAAACCAGTGTGGCTGAAGTACAGTGGGAGAGAAAAGAGGGCAACAGATAAGATGGGGAGGTTGGCAGGTGCCAACTTTCTTTGAGCCCAGAGGCTCAGAAGGTATCCCATTGAGCTTGGAGACCTGCTAGGAGTTCAATATGGCAGAAGAGAGGGGATTGTGTTAGATGGTGTTATTTGAGAGGAATAAGCAGAAACCAGATTCTGACAAGTTCTACATGAAAGATCCAGGAAACACTGAATTCTGCTTAATGCCATGTAAAGAATCCCTGGAATACGATGGGAAAAGTATGAATCACTGGGCTGGCACCATGGCTCATTTGGTTAATCCTCCACCTGCAGCACTGGCATACCATATGAACACCAGGTTCTAGTCCAGGTTGCTCTTCTTCCAGTCCAGCTCTCTGCTGTGGCCCCAGAGGGCAGTGAAGGATGGCCCAAGTGCTTGGGCCTCTGCACCCACATGGGAGACCAAGGGGAAGCACCTGGCTCCTGGCTTCAGATTGGCACAGCACTGGTTGTAGTGGCCATTTGGGGAGTGAACCAATGGAAGGAAGACCTTTCTCTCTGTCTCTCTCTCTCACTGTCTAACTCTGCCTGTCAAAAAATTGCTTTAAGTTTATATAAACTCTGTACCTGTCCACAAATTATTGCATAAACAGCATAATTGTCAATACAGTATTTAAAGACACATGTCCAATACAGGGAAGGAAAAAACATTCATGTTTCCCATCTGGTTTTTTTCTTTGTTTTTATTTGTTTGGGAGATTCCCATTAGTTCCAGACTTGGTCTGGGAAGGAGGCACACTAGTTTCCTTCCTATTTGACTTGGATTTATCTGTCTGTGATTGCATTGGTGGCACTTGGGAAGAGCTCTTGTCGGAATCATTTTCTGATAAGCTAACAGTGACTCGATAGAAACAGCAGGTGGAAGGGTCTTGATGGGCTATTTTTGATGAGTACTTCAGGTGGATCACTAGTGCTTCTGGTCTTCAGAGGTAACTGATATTTTCTATCCCAGGAGTAGTTGAATCCATTGAATCAGAATCAGTCAGCACTTTATCATGTTTACACTGCTGTTGTTTCTCTCTGTGACTAACTTTAGTTTCCCAGGCTCCTTCATGGTTCCAAGTCCATTGGGCACCGGGGCCTGCCCTGCCTCCCTGCAGCATGAGAGGACCAGCCACACTCAGCAGCTTACCCAGCCAGCAGGTGGAGCCTCACCCAACTCCCAGAAGCAGTTGAACTCCTTCTGGCCCAGGAAGAGTTTGGGCACCTCACGCACATGGTGCAGCCAGAGCTCCAGCTCCATTGACATCAGCGCCTCCAGTGGGTCAGTTCAGCGTCCATGCCACCCAGGGCGTGAACTGACAGTGAGGATCCCTGGCACCACAGCACACAGGGCTTCATCCTGCCTATAGCATCACCTCCTGCTGCAGGTGAGGGCTGTCAGCACCCAAGGCAGTGTTGTAGGAAAGAGCTGGAAAGAGTCTGGTAGCCCAAAGGCCACAAGTGCCAGAACTCGGTGGAGGCAGCAGTGGTCCTGACAGAGCCCCCAGTTCCATGACCCACTGTCCAGGCCAGAGACCATGTACCACTGCAAACTCCATAGTGCATGGGCACCGTAGGTTAATGAGGTGGACTGTGGCCTTGGTACCAGGCAGGCAGTAGCACTCAGTGGAAGACGTGGTAGGTAATGGTGGGGGGCAGAGGGTCAGGGCAGGGATCCTGCCCCATCCCGCCCGCCCCCACCCTGGCCCGCTCTGTACATGGGAGCCAGGCCCCTGCAGGCCCTGCAGTTCAGCTGCACTAAAGGAAAGCAGAACCCCACTCATTTTCCCTTCTGGCCCAGGACACACCAAGCTCTGCCCTCCTGCGAACCCTGCAGCCACAGCTCTCTAAGGTTTTTCCTTTGGTTGTTCATGGGTAACTTTAATAAAAGTCATTTAAGAATAGTGTCAGGGGTCAGTACTGTGGTGTAGTGGGTTAAGCCTGCACCTGCAGCGCTGGCATCCCATATAGGCACCTATTCGAGTCCTAGTTCTCCCTGTCTCTCCCTCTCTGTAATGCTGCCTCTGAAATAAATAAATCTTTTTAAAAAAGAAAAGTGTCAGTTTTTAAGGACTCCAGAAGTGAGATTAAAATCAACCATTTAAGGCCAGCGCCATGGCTCACTAGGCTAATCCTCCACCTTGCAGTGCCGGCACACCGGGTTCTAGTCCCGGTCGGGGCACCAGGTTCTCTCCCAGTTGCCCCTCTTCCAGGCCAGCTCTCTGCTGTGGCCAGGGAGTGCAGTGGAGGATGGCCTAAGTACTTGGGCCCTGCACACCATGGGAGGCCAGGATAATTACCTCTGCCTTTTAAATAAATAAACAAATCTTTTTTTTAAGATTTATTTTATTTATTTGAAAGACAGGGTTACAGAGAGAGGTAGAGACAGAGAGAGAGGTCTTCCATTCACTGGTTCACTCCCCAGATGGCTGCAACAGCCGGAGATATGCCAATTTGAAGCCAGGAGCCAGAGGCTTCTTCCAGGTCTTCTACATGGGTGCAGGGGCCCAAGGACTTGGACCATCTTCTGCTGCTATCCCAGGCCATAGCAGAGAGCTGGATTGGAAGAGGAGCAGCCAGGACTAGAACCAGCACCCATATGGGATGCCAACACTTCAGGCCAGGGCATTAACCCACAGCACCACAGCACCGGTCCCAACAAATTAAAAAAAAATGACACACTGGAGGGGATTTGAGGAGTAGCAATATGAAATATGCGGGTTTTCTACAACCTTAGTGTGAGAGACACAGCTTATGGGTGTTCTATAACCTGTGTGAATGGAAATGCAGTTTCCAGTAGTTGTGTGTCTTGTGTGTAGAGAGAAGCAGTTTACAAGAGTTCTGTAGCCTGGGAATAGGCATTCACAATATACAGGATTTCTGTAACCCGGGTGTAGAGAGAAGCAGCTAACGGGAGTTCTGTAAGCTGGGTGTGGAGAGACACAGTTTACAGGAGTTCTGTAGCCTGGGAGTAGGCATAGGCAGCATACTGGAGTTCTGTAATCTGAGTGTAGGACATGCAGCTTACAGGAGTTCTGTAAGCTGGGTGGGGAGACATGCAGTTTATGGGAGTTCTGTAAGCTGGGTGTAGAGAGAAGAAGTTTACAGAATTCTGTAGTGTAGGAGTAGCAATGTGCAACTTGCAGGTTTTCTGTAGCTTAACCGTAGGAGATGCAGCTTTCGGGAGTTCTGTAACCTGTGAGTAGAGAGATACTGTTTATGGGAGTTCTGTATCCTATATGTAGAGAGAAGCAGTTTACAAGAGTTCTGTAGCCTGGGTGTAGAGAGAAGCACTTTGCAGAGTTCTGTAGCATGGGAGTAGCAATATGCAAAATGCGGCTTTTCTATAACCCAAGTGTGGGAGACACAGCTTACGGGCATTCTGTAACCTGGGTGAAGGGAAATGCAGTTTCCAGGAGTTGTGTATCCTGTGTGTAGAGAGAAGCAGTTTACAAGAGTTCTGTAGCCTGGGAGTAGGCATTCACATATACAGGATTTCTGTAACCTGGGTGTAGAGAGAAGCACCTTATGGAAGTTCTGTAAGCTAGGTGTGGAGAGAAGCAGTTTACAGGAGTTCTGTAGCCTCGGAGTAGGCATTGGCAGTATACTGGATTTCTGTAGCCTGAGTGTAGGAGATGCAGCTTATGGAAGTTCTGTAAGCTGGGTGTGGAGAGACACATTTTACGGGAGTTCTGTATCCTTGGTGTATAGAGAAGCAGTTTACAGACTTGTATAGCATCGGAGTAGCAATACGCAATTTGTGGGTTTCCTGTAGCTTGACTGTAGGAGATGCAGATTTCAGGAGTTTTGTAACCTGTGAGTAGAGAGATCCTGTTTACGGGAGTTCTGTATCCTATGTGTAGAGTGAAGCAGTTTACAAGATTTCTGTTGCCTGGGAGTGGTCATTCGCAAAATGCGGGAATTCTTTAGCCTGAGTGTAGGTGATGCACCTCATGTACATTTTGTAACGTGAGGGTAGAGAGATGCAGTTTACTGAAGTTCTGTATCCTGGATGTAGAATAAAGCAGTTTACAATAGTTCTGTAGCCTGAGAGTCGGTATACGCTGTGTATGGGATTTCTGTAGCCTGAGTGTAGGAGACACAGTGTACCGGAGTTCTGTAACCTGTGTGAAGAAAGACGCAGCTTGGGGGATCTGTATCCTTGGTGCAGAGAGAAGCAGTTTAGAAGAGTTTTGTGGCCTGGGAGTGGGCATACGCAATTTTTGGGTTTGCTGTAGCTTGACTGTAGGAGAAGCATCTTTCAGGAGTTTTGTCTCCTATGTGTAGAGAGAAGCAGTTTACAAGAGATCTGTAGCCTGGTAGTAGACATCCACAGTATGTGGAATTTCTGAAGCCTGACTGTAGCAGACGCAGCTTACGGGATTTCTCTACCATGGGTCTAGAGAGAAGCAGTTTACACGAGTTCTGTAGCCTGGGAGTCGGCATACGCAGTGTCTGGGTTTCTGTAGACTGAGTGTGGGAGACACAGCTTACGGGAGTTCTGTATCCTGGCTGTAGAGAGATGCAGTTTATGGCAGTTCTGGATCCTGTGTATAGAGTGAAGCAGTTTTCAAGAGTTCTGTAACCTGAACATAGGCATACGCAATATATGTGATTTCTGTAGCCTGATTGTAGGAAACACAGCTTATGGGAGTTCTGTAACTTGGGTGTGATAGACGCAGTTTACACGAGTTCTGTATCCTGTGTGTAGAGAGAAGCAGTATACAAGCAAACTGTTGCCTGGGAGTAGACATTCGCAATATGCAGGATTTCCGTATCCTGAGTGCAGGAGATGCAGCTTATGGGAACTCTGTAACCTGGGTGTATAGAGACTCAGTTCTCAGGAGTTCTGTAACCTGGGTGTAGAGAGACACAGTTCACAACAGTTCTGTAGCCTGGGAGTAGGCATTCACAATATACAGGATTTCGGTAACCTGGGTGTAGAGAGAAGCAGTTTACAAGATTTCTGTAGCCTGGGAGTATGCATAGGCAGTATACTGGATTTCTGTATCCTGAGTGTAGGAGATGCTGCTTACAGTAGTTCTTAAGCTGGGTGTGGAGAGACGCAGTTTATGGGAATTCTTTATATTGGGTGTAGAGAGAAGCTGTTTACAGAGTTCTGTAGTGAGGGAGTAGCAATACGCAATTTGCAGGTTTTCTGTACCTTGGCTGTAGGAGACGCAGCTTTCAGGAGTTCTGCAACCTGTGAGTAGAGAGATGCAATTTATGGGAGTTCTGTATCCTATGTGTAGAAAGAAGCAGTTTACAAGAGATCTGTAGCCTGGGCATAGGGCTATGCCCTATATGGGAGTTCTGTAGCCTGAGTGTAGGAGACTCAGCTTACCAGAGTTCTATAACCCGGGTGTACAGAGATTCAGGTAATGGGAGTTCTCTACCCAGATGTGGAGAGACACAGCTTATGGGACTTCTGTAACCTGGCTGTAGAGAGATGCAGCTTATGGGAGTTCTGCACCTGGGTGTAGAGAGAAGCAGTTTACAAGAGTTCTGTAGACTGGGAGTAGGCCTATGCCCTATACGGGATTTCTATAGCCTGAGTGTAGGAGATGCAGCTTACCAGAGTTCTATAACCCGGGTGTAGAGAGACACAGCTAACAGGAGTTCAGTAAGCTGAGGGTAGAGAGAGGCAGTTTACGGGAGTTCTCTATCCTGGGTGTAGAGAGAAGCAGTTTACAAGAGTTCTGTAGCCTGGGAGTAGGCAAACACAGTGTATGGGAATACTGTAGCCTTATTTTGTGAGACACAGCTTACGGGAGTTCTGTAACCTGGGTGTAGAGAAACTCCATTTAGAAGAGTTCGCTAGCCTTAGTGTAGGAATACCCATTATATGGGATTTCTGTAGCCTGAGTGTAGGAGATGCAGTTTACCAGAGTTTAGTAACCTGGGTGTAGAGAGACACGGCTAACAGGAGTTCTCTATCCTGGGTGTAGATAGAAGCAGTTTCCAAGAGTTCTGTAGCCTGGGAGTCGGCATACGCATTATACGAGAGATTTGTAGACTGAGATTTGGAGATACAGCATATGGGAGTTCTGTAACCTGGGTGTAGAGAGACGCAGCTTATGGTGTTTCTGTAACCTAGGTGCAGAGATATGTAGTTTACAGGAGTTCTGTAGTCTGTAAGTATTCATACGCAATATACAGGATTTCTGTAGCCTGAGTGTAGGAGACACAGCTTACAAGAGTGCTGTAACTGGGTGCAGAGATATGCTTTTTACAGGATTTCTATAACCTGGGTATAGAGAGATGCAGCTTATGGGAGTTCTGTAGCTTGGTAGTAGACATACATATTATATGGACTTCTGTAGCCTGAGTGTAGGAGATGCAGCTCACTAGAGTTCTATAACCTGGGTGTATAGAGATATAGCTAATGGGAGTTCTGTAACCTGGGTGTAGAGGGATGCAGCTTACGGGTGTTCTATAACCTGGGTGTAGAGAGACGCAATTTGCAGGTGCTCTCTATCCTGTGTGTAGAGAAGCAGTTTAGAAAAGTTCTTTAATGTGGGAGTAGCCATACGTAGTATACAGGATTTGTAGCCTCTGTAAATGAGACGTAGCTTACGGGAGATCTGTACGCTGGGTGTAGAGCGATGCCATTTACATGAGTTCTGTAGCCCGGGAGTAGGAATATGCATTATACAGGATTTCTGTAGTGTGAGTGTTGGGGACACAACTTACACGAGTTCTGTAACCTGGCTGTAGAGAGACGCAGTTTATGGGAGTTCTGTATCCTGAGTGTAGGATATGCAGTTTAAGGGTGTTTTGTAGGTTGGAAGTAGGCATACACAGTATAGGGGATTTCTGTATCCTGAGTGTAGGAGACACAGCTTACCAGAGTTCTATAACCTGGGTGTACAGAGACACAGCTAATGGGAGTTCTCTAACCTGGGTGTATAGGAATTCTGTAACCTGGGTGTAGAGAGACACAGCTTACAGGAATTCTGTAACCTGGGTGTAGAGAGACACATCTTACAGGAGTTCTGTAACCTGGGTGTAGAGAAAAGCAGTTTACAAGAGTTCTGTAGCCTGGGAGTAGGCCCATGACCTAAAGGTGATTTCTGTAGCTGGAGTGTAGGAGAGGTAGTTCACCAGAGTTCTATAATCCTGGTGTAGAGAGGCACAACTATGGGAATTCTGTAACCTGGGTGCAGAGAGACGCAGTTTATGGGAGTTCTCTATCCTGGGTGTAGAGAGAAGCAGTTTCCAAGAGTTCTGTAGCCTGGGATTAAGAATATGCATTATACAGGATTGCTGTAGGCTGAGGGTAGGAGAGGCAGCTTACAGGAGTTCTGTAACCTTGGTGTAGAGAGATGCAGCTTATGGCAATTCTGTAGCCTGGGTGTAGAGATAAGCAGTTTACAAGATTTCTGTAGCCTGGGAGTAGGCATACTCAGCATACTGGGGTTGTGTATCCTGGGTGTAGTGATCCATCTTACTGCAGTTCTATATCCTGGGTGTAGAGAGAAGCAGTTTACAAGACTTCTATAGCCTGGGAGTAAGAAAATGGGAGATCTGTATCCTGAGTATATGAGATGCAACTTACGGGAGTTCTGTAACCTGGATGTAGAGAAACGCAGCTTATAGGATTTCTGAAGCCTGGGAGTAGGCAAATGCAGTATACAGGAGATCAGTAACCTGGGTTTAGGGAGACGCAGTTTATGGGAGTTCCGAAGCCTGAGTTTGGAGACCCAGTGTACTTTAGTTCTGTAACCTAGGTGTAGAGATATGCAGATTATAGAAGTTCTGTATCCTGGGTGTAGGGAGAAGGTGTTTACAAGTGTTCTGTAACCTGGGAGTAGGCATGCGCCATATATGGGATCTCTGTAGCCTGAGTGTTGGAGACACAGTTTACGGGAGTTCTGTAGCTTGAGAGTAGGCATATGCAGTATATGGGATTTCTGTATCCTGAGTGTAGGAAACACAGCTTATGGGAGTTCTGTAACCTGGGTTTAGAGATGCAGCTTATGGGAGTTCTGTAATCTGGGTGCAGAGAGATGCAGCTTATGGGAGTTCTGTATCCTGGATGCAGAGAGTAGTTTATGGCAATTCTGTATCCTGGGTGTAGAGAGAAGCAGTTTAGAAGAGTTCTGTAGCCTGGGAGTAGGCATACACAGTATATGGGATTTCTGTATCCTGAGTGTAGGAAGCGCAGCGTATGGGAGTTCTGTATCCCGGGTGTAGAGTCACAGTTTATGGGAGTTCTGTAAACTGGGTTTAGAGATGCAGCTTATGGGAGTTCTGTAACCTGGGTGCAGAGAGATGCAGTTTACGGGAGTTCTGTAACCTGGGCGCAGATACACAGCTTATGACAATTCTGTATCCTGGGTGTAGAGAGAATCAGTTTACAAGAGTTCTGTAGCCTGGGAGTAGGCATACACAGTATATGGGATTTCTGTATCCTTTGCGTAGGATCCACAGCTTACGGGAGTTCTGTAACCCGTGTGTAGATAAACACAGCTTATGGGAGTTCTCTATCCTGGGTGTAGAAGATGTAGTTTATGGGAGTTCTGTAACCTATGTATAGGAGACATTGTTACAGGAGTTTTGTAGCTTGGGAGTAATCAAACGCTGTATATGGGAGATCTGTAGCCTAGGTGTAGGGAGACGCAGTTTACGGGAGTTCTTTTTTTTTTTTTATTTTTGACAGGCAGAGTGGACAGTGAGAGAGAGAGACAGAGAGAAAGGTCTTCCTTTGCCATTGGTCAGCTGCAGCCGGCACACCGCGCTGATCTGATGGCAGGAGCCAGGAGCCAGGTGCTTTTCCTGGTCTCCCATGGAGTGCAGGGCCCAAGCACCTGGGCCATCCTCCACTGCACTCCCTGGCCACAGCAGAGAGCTCGCCTGGAAGAGGGGCAACCGGGACAGAATCCGGCGTCCCAACCGGGACTAGAACCCGGTGTGCCGGCGCCGCTAGGCGGAGGATTAGCCTAGTGAGCCGAGGCGCTGGCCAGTATACGGGAGTTCTGACACCTGGGTGTAGAGAGACACAGCATACAGCAGTTCTGTATCCTGGGTGTAGAAAGAAGCATTTTACAAGAGTTCTGTAGTCTGTGAGGAGCCATACGCAGCATACGTGTGTTCTGTATCCTGGGTGTAGAGAGATGCAGCTTACGGCAGTTCTATATCCTGTGTGTAGAGAGAAACAGTTTACAAAAGTTCTATAGCCTGGGAGTAAGAAAACACATTATATGGGAGATCTTCAGCCTGCATGTTTGAGACGCAGCTTACATGAGTTCTATAACCTGTGTGTAGAGAGACACAGCTTACGGGATTTCTGTAACCTGGGTGTAGAAAGACATAGCTTATGGAAGTTCTGTATCCTGGGCTTAGAGAGATGCATTTTATGGAGTTCTGTAGCCTGTGTGTAGGAGGCAGAGTTATGGGAGTTTTGTAGCTTGGGAGTAAGCAAACGCTGTATATGGGAGATCTGTAGCCTAGGTGTATGGAGATGCAGTTTACAGGAGTTCTGAAGCCTTAGTGTTGGAGACACACTATACGGGAGTTCTGTAACCTGGATGTAGAGAGACACAGCATTAGGCAGTTCTGTATCCTGGGTGTAGAAAGAAGCAGTTTACAATAGGACTGTAACCTGGGAGTAAGAAAATGCATTATACTGGAGATCTGTAGCCTGAGTGTATGAGACACAGCTTATGGGAGTTCTGTAACCTGGGAGTAGGCATACGCAGTGTACGGGAGTTCTGTATCCTGTGTGTAGAGAGACACAGCTTATGGCAGTTCTGTATCCTGGGTGTAGAGAGAAGCAGTTTATAAGAGTTATATATCCGGGGAGTATGAAAAAACATTATAGGGGAGATTTGTAGCCTGAGTGTATGAAACGCAGCTTATGGGAGTTATGTAACTTGGGTGTAGTGAGAAGCACCTTTGGGGAGTTCTGTAACCTGGGTGTAGAAAGACACAGCTGATGAGAGTTCTGTAACCCGGGTGCAGTGACGCAGTTTATGGGAGTTTTGTAACCTGGGTGTAGAGAGACACAGCTTATGGCAGTTCTGTATCCTGGGTGTAGAAAGAAGTTTACAAGATTTCTGTAGCCTGGGAGTAGGCATATGCAGAATAGGTGAGTTCTGTATCCTGGGTTTAGTGACACAGCTTACAGCAGTTCTGTATCCTGGATGTAATGAAAAGCCATTTCCAAGAGTTCTGTAGCATGGGAGTAGGTATACACATTATAAGGGAGATCTGTAGACTGGGAGTTGGAGATGCAGCATATGGGAGTTCTGCAACCTTGGTGTAGAGAGAAACAGTTTACAAGAGTTCTATAGTCTGGGAGTAGGCATACGCAGTATATGGGATTTCTGTAGCCTGAGTGTAGGAGACGCAGCTTAGGAGAGTTCTGTAACCAGGTGTAGAAAGAGGTTGCTTCCGGGAGTTCTGTAACCTGGTTGTAGACATATGTTGCTTCCCGGAGTTCTGTAACCTGGGTGTAGAGAGACACAGTTTACGGGAGTCTGTAGCAAAGGAGAAGGCATATGCAGCATATGGGATTTCTGTAGCCTGAGTGTAGGAGATGCAGCTTACCAGTGTTCTATAACATGTGGGTAGAGAGACACAGCTAAAAGGAGTTCTGTAACCTGGGTGTAGAACGATGCAGTTTATGGGAGTTCTCTATCCTGGGTACAGAGAGAAGCAGTTTACAAAATTTCTGTAGCCTTGGAGTAGTCATACGCAGTATATGGGAATTCTATAGCCTTAGTTTATGCGACGCAGCTTATGGGACTTCTGTCATCTGGGTGTAGAGAGATGCTGTTTACATGAGTTCGGTAGCCTGGGAGTAGTAATATGCATTATATGGATTTCTGTAGCCTTACTGTAAGAGATGCAGCTTAAGAGAGTCTGTAACCTGGGTGTAGAGAGACGCAGCTTATGGGAATTCTGTAGACTGGGTATAGAGAGAAGCAGTTTAGATTTCTGTAGGCTGGGAGTAGGCATATGCAGTATATGGGAGTTCTGCTTCCTGCGTGTAGAGAGACGCAGTTTACGGCAGTTCTGTATCCTGGGTGTAGAGAGAAGCAGTTTCCAAGAGTTCTGTAGCCTGGGAATAGGAATAAACAGTATATGGTAGTTCTGTATCCTGCGTGTAGAAATACACAACTTACAGTAGTTCTGTATCCTGGGTATAGAGAGAAGCATTTTACATGAGTTCTGTAGCCTGGGAGTAGGTATACGCAGTATACCATATTTCTGTACTCTGAGTGTAGGAGACGCAGCATACAAGAGTTCTATAACCCGGGTGGAGAGAGACACAGTTTATAGGAGTTCTGTAGCCTGGGTGTAGGCATACGCAGTATATGGGATTTCTGTAGCCTGAGTGTAGGAGATGCAGCTCATGAGAGTTCTGTAACCTGGGTGCAGAGAGATACAGTTTATGGGAGTTCTGTAACCTGGGTTTAGAGGGACACAGTTTACAAGAGTTCTGTAGCCTGGGAGCAGGCATACACAGTACATGCGATTTCTGTAGCATGAGTG
Organism: Oryctolagus cuniculus; assembly: GCF_051225735.1. Lineage (NCBI taxonomy): Eukaryota > Metazoa > Chordata > Mammalia > Lagomorpha > Leporidae > Oryctolagus > Oryctolagus cuniculus. The sequence continues at coordinate 25,288,347 of NC_142873.1, forward strand.
TAGAGAGACACAGCTTATGGGAGTTTGGTAACCTGGGTGTAGAGAGACACACTTTATAGGAGTTCCATAGCCTGGGAGTAGGCCTACACAGTATATGGGATTTCTGTAGCCTGAGTGTAGGAGATGCAGCTTACCAGAGATCTATAACATGGTTGTAGAGAGACACAGCTAACAGGAGTTCTGTAACCTGCATGTAGAGAAACGCAGCTCCTCCACCTAGTGGTGCAGGCACACCGAGTTCTACTCCCGGTCAGGTTGCTGGATTCTGTCCTGGTTGCCCCTCTTCCAGGCCAGCTCTCTGCTCTGGCCCAGGAGTGCAGTGGATGATGGCCCAAGTGCTTGGGTCCAGCACCCTATGGGAGACCAGGAGAAGCATCTGGCTCCTGGCTTTGGATCAGCGGGGTGTGCTGGCCACAGCACACCAGCCATGGTGGCCATTGGAGGGTAAACCAATGAGAAAGAAAGACCTTTCTCTCTCTCTCTCTCTCTCTCTCCCTCTCACTGTCCACTCTGGTTACAAAAAAAAAAAAAAAAAAGAAACACAGCTTACAGGAGTTCTGTATCCTGGGTGTAGAGAGATGCACTTTATGGGAGTTCTGTAGCCTGGGAGTAGGCATATGCAGTATACAGGATTTCTGTAGTCTGAGTATAGGAGACTCAGCATATGAGAGTTCTGTAACCCGGGTGTAGAGAGACACAGTTTATGGGAGTTCTGTAGCCTGGGAGTATGTATATGCAGTATACAGAAAAACTGTAGCCTGAGTGTAGGAGATCCAGCTTACAAGAGTTCTGTAACCCAGGTGTAGAGAGACACAGTTTACAGGAGCTCTGTTTTCTGGTTGTAGAGAGAGGGAGCTTATGGGATTTCTGTAACCTGCATGCAGAGAGACGCAGTTTACAAGAGTTCTGTAGCCTGGGAATAGGCATATTCGGTATACTGGATTTCTGTACCCTGAGTGTAGGGGGCTCAGTATACGAGAGTTCTGTAACCTGTGTGTAGAGAGATGCAGCTTCCCGGAGTTCTTTAACTGGAGTGTAGAAAGACGCAGTTTACGGGAGTTTTGTAGCCTGGAAGAAGTCATACGTAGTATAGGGGATTTCTGTAGCCTGAGTGTAGGAGACACAGCTTACCAGAGTTGTATAACATGGGGGTGGAGAGACACAGCTAACAGGCGTCCACTAACCTGGGTGTAGAGAGATGTAGTTTACAGGAGTTCTCTATCCTGGGTATAGAGAAAAGCAATTTAGAAGAGTTCTGTAGCCTGGGAGTAGGCATACACAGTATACGGGAATTCTGTAGCCTTAGTTTATGAGATGCAGCATACGGGAGTTCTCTATCCTGAGTGTAGAGAGACGCACATTATGGGAGTTCTGTTGCCTGGGAGTAGGCATCAAAATATAAGGGATTTCAGTAGCTTGAGTGTAGGAGACTCAGCTTACGAGAGTTCTGTAACCCGGGTGCAGAGAGATGCAGTTTACAGGAATTCTCTAACCTGGATGTAGAAGCAGTTTATAAGAGTTCTGTAGCCTGGGAGTAGGTATATACATTTTACAATAGATCTGTAGACTGAGAGTTGGAGAAGCAGCATATGGGAGTTCGGTAAGGTGGATGTAGAGAGAAACAGTTTACACGAGTTCTGTAGCCTGGGAGTAGGCATACACAGTATACCGGATTTCTGTAGCCTGAGTGTAGAAGACTCAGCTTATGAGAGTTTGTAACCCGGGTGTAGAGAGACACACTTTATGGGAGTTCTGTAGCCTGGGAGTAGGCACACTCAATATATGGGTTATCTGTAGCCTGAGTGTAGGAGACTCAGCTCACGAGTTCTATAACCCGGCTGCAGAGAGATTCAGTTTACAGGAGTACTGTAACCTGGGTGTAGAGAGACACAGCTAACGGGAGTTCTGTAACCCAGTGTAGAGAGACGCTGTTTACACGAGGTCTGTAGCCTGGGAGTAGGAATACGCTTTATACTGGATTTCTGTAGGCTGAGTGTAGGAAACACAGCTTATGGGAGTTCTGTAACCTGGGTGTAGAGAGACGCAGCTTATGGGAGTTCTGTCGCCTGGGTGTAGTGAGAAGCAGTTTACAAGCGTTTTGTAGCCTGGGAGTAGGTAAATGCAGTATACCTGAGAACTGTAACCTGGTGTAGGGAGACGCAGTTTATGGGAGTTCTAAAGCCTGAGTTTTGGAGATGCAGTCCGGGAATTCTGTAACCTTAGTGTAGAGATATACAGCTTATGCAAGTTCTGGTTCCTGGGTGGAGGGAGAAGGAGTTTAGAAGAGTATATGGGATATCTGTAGCCTGAGTGTAGGAAATGCAGCTTACGGGAGTTCAGTATCCCGGGTGTAGAGACACAGCTTATGGAAGTTCTGTAACCTGCGTGTAGAGAGACTAAGTTTATGTGAGTTCTGTAGCCTGGGTGTAGAAAGACGTAGCTTATGGGAGTTCTGTATCCTGGGTGTAGAGAGAAGCAGTTTAGAAGAGTTCTGTAGCCTGGGAGTAGGCATACGCAGTATACAGGATTTCTGTAGCCTGAGTGTAGGAGACACAGCTTAAGAGAGTTCTGTAACTGGGTATAGATAGAGGCAGTTTACAGGAGTTCTGTAACCTGGGTGTAGAGATACGCAATTTATGGGAGTTCTGTAGCCTGAGTATAGGAGATGCAGTTTGTGGGAGTTCTCTAGCTTGGGAGTAGGAAAACACAGTACATGGGAGATTTGTAGTCTGGGTGTAGGGAGATGCAGCTTATGGGAGTTCTGAAGACTGAGTGTTGGAGACACAGTATACAGGAGTTCTGTATCCTGGGTGAACAGTTTCAGCTTATGTGAGTTCTGTAACCTGTATTTAGAGAGACATTGCTTCTGTAGTCTAGTTTATGCTGTCAGGGAGACAAGTCCTCTGTGACCTCTGGCAGACAAAGGAGACTGGTGTCCACTAAGGCTCTGAAATTCTGTCAATTTTAATTATTCAACAACAGTCTCTTTTTTCCTATATGATTTGGGCAGTTCTCATGCCAGCTATTACTTCTGCAAAGTATCAATTTTTGATCCTCTTCCTTTTCAAGTAGAGATTCTCAGAGGAGAGTATTTGCACATTCATGAATCACAGGTCTGTTGCCAGATGAAGTTCTGGTTACCCATAGGATGTGCAGCTTTTGCAGTAGTCTACATTTTTGGATGCATATTTATTTTTTGGCTTTCAAAAGAGAAATATCAATCAAGTATGCGTGACCCAAATAGTGAGTACATGTTCATAGCAACAGTGAACACAGCTAAAAAACCTACACCAACAGAACTCTCTGGCACCTGGGCACTGCACACATTGGCCAGTTCCACTCAACTTGAAGTGAGAAGAGTCCCTTGTTTCCTGGACTAGCGTTCAACTTGACTTGATTGGACCACATCCATCTCCTGCTTCTGTTTTGTTCATTCTGGACCAGTGACTCTAAAAGCCAGCAGGATTTGCACAGATTTCCTTGGTGCTGCTGCTTTCTCAGAACAAACACCTTCTTGGAGCTGGATCAGAAGTGGAGTAGCCGGGACTCGAACTGGTGCCCATATGGGATGCCGGCATTGCAGGCAGGTCTTTACCCACCATGCTACAGTGCCGGTCCCTACTTTCAACTTTTAAATAAACTTTTTAGATTCCACATATGAGTGAGATCATGCTGCAGTTGTCTTTCTGTGCCTGACCCACTTAACTTAACATTATGACCTACAATTCCATCCATGTTGTCACAAATAACAGTGTTGACTGGCAATCCATTGTATTTGTATGTATAAGCTACATTTTATTTACCCATTCATCACTTCATGGGCATTTAGGTTGTTCCCATTCTGTAGGATTGCTGATTGTTTCCTTTGCGGCACTTCAGTTTAAGGAAGTCCTATTTGTATGTTTTTGCTTTTGTTTCTTGTATATTTGCAGCCTGATTTTATAATAACCTTGCTATAATCTGTGTCTAATCAAATCCTATGGTTTCTTTTAGAAGTTTCATAGTTTCAAGTCTTATATGTAGGCCTTTATGCATAGTGAAAGATAGTCTATTTTCATTCTTCTCCCTTTGGAAATCAAATTCTTCCTGCATCATTTATTGAGAACATATCCCTTTCTCTAATGTATATTCTGAGCACCTTTGTCAAAGATCAGTTTCCTGTAGATGCGTGTGTTTATTTCTAGGTCTTTATTGCATTCCATTGGCCTATTTATTTATTTTTATTCTAATACCATTCTGCAGCACATATAATATATTTTTCTTACTTTTTTTTTTTGCGTTCTAACCTGGGTTTGTTCAACACAATTCTCCCATCTACACAACAAAGCACAAACGCAACAGGTATCTAAAATGCTACAAAGTTACAAAACAAAACAGGAATTTGATAGTACTGACTGTGCACTAAAAGCCGAAAGAGTAATGTACATGTTGCCAAGGTAACCAGCAGGCCCACCCTGAGTGGCAGGTGCCAATGGGGGTTTCCATGATGACCCTGCAGTGCGAGCTCTTGGCTCACCAAGACCTGGAGGGCTGTCTGTGAGTATGGGAGACAGAGCCACTCATGGCCACCCTCTGGCCCAACAGGAGCTGATGTAGGACAGCTGTGCCCAGCAAGGGTGAGCAAGCTACAGCCTGGCCCAGGCCACCTGTGGGTCAGTGCACTCCCAGGTGGAGCTGCGTTGTACCAGGAGCCTCACTCGTCCCTGCCGAAGGGACTCTTGGAAACAAGGAATGGGTGACTTTCTAGCTCTGGAACTGGAGGGCGTCTGTCAGGGCACAACCCCACACCAGCAGGGCTGCAGCCAGGACCGACCTGCAGAGACGTCTCCACCAAGGCCTCTGAGCCTGCCTGAGTGAGGAATTCCCTTTCCTACTGATCCTTTTCTGGCTAGGAAAGCAACAAAACTGAGGAGGATGGGACATAAGTTACAGGGGCATGAGTTTCACTGGCTCTGCTTATCGGGAAGAGTTGGAGCTGGAGCGGCTCCTGTGGCAGTGGCTGCCAGGAGAGCAGGATCGCCGGAACACGGGAGGCCTGCACCTCGGGGAGCGATACCTTCTCCACATCCGTGGGGGTGACTGGCGCCACATAGGAGGCAGTAGGAGCATTCTCCTGGGAGGACTGAATCGTCAAGGGGGTGGCTGGGGCCAGGGGGTCAGCACAGCAGTAGCAGTATCTGGCCATCAATCTGTCCTCCGTCCATGTGCTTCAGTGCCTTCTCAGCCTCATCTGGTTCTCAAACTCCACATAAGCGTAGCCTTTGACAGGTGGGAGTGCATCCTGTCGACAGGCATGTCAATCATTTTAATCTTCCCATAGGTGGAAAATATCTCCATGATGTGGTCCTTGGTCACATTCCTGGTGAGCCTCCCAATGTGCACTTTGGTGGGTTTAGGGGATGGGCTCCGTCTTTTCCTCTCCTTTTCATCTCTTTTAGGGGGTTTGGATTTGGAGCATGAGCACCATCTGTGGTGCCTGTGCTGGGAGGGGTTTGGGGAGCCAGAGGAGCTGCTGGAGCTGGAGCTGTGGGAGGAGCTGGAGCTGCCGGAGTGGCTGGATGCTGAGGAGGAGCTGGAGCTGCTGCTGGAGCCCATGCTGGTGCTGGTGCTGGAGCCCGAGCTGGAGCGAGACCTGGTGCTGCTGCTGCTGCTGGAAGTGCTGCGCCACTTTTGCACCTTGTCCTGGCTGCAATCCTTCTCACTGGACTCCTTGGTGGCCCCTTTATCTTTGGAGCAGTCTTTGGACTTCTCGTCAGAGCGGTCTTTGCGCTTGGTAGGAGAAGGAGCCCTAGTGCTGGACTTTTTATTATTTTCTTTGACTCCTAGCAAGCTCTTCTTTTTCACTCCTGATAAATCCATTCTCCCCTTCTGAGGTGTTCAAAGCAGCAATGGCGGCCTCACTTATCTGAACTCTCACTTCTAACTCGATTCTGAGAAATGATCCCTAATCGATTGCAATTTACACCAAAGAGCAGCATCTTCCCACCACCACCACCTCCTCCTGCTCTCCTCAGCCACCGAGGCTGGCGCTTTTCTTTTGTTCTTTTTTTAATATCAAGATTACAAAGCTGTGTTCTGCTTCTCTCTTGAATTGTACTTAAAAGAATTCACTTTGAGAAGTTTCTCAGGCCTTCCTCTCTTGGCATTCCCTTCCTAACACTGTGGCAGGAGGTGTCTGACTTCCATAAGTATACTCTGAAGAGAAATTTATAAAATTGTGACCCATGGGCTACAGAATACAAATTTTGGAATAAGTCAAAGGTAAAGAATATGCCAGACCCAAAAGAATGTAAGAACTGTATTGTGGTGATGCTTTTTAAGACTCTGAATTAAACTATGTCTGAAGTCAAAATTTTATCCAATCTTTTTCATCACATAAGTCAATATTAACCTTTTTGTGTTAACCATTTGAGTCTGTCCTGTCCACCTGCCATTCTCAATAGAAATAATTCAAATTAGGATAAATGTCTTACATAGATGAAAACAAAAGTCAAACCAAGGAGTAGATTGAAATATAAATTAGGAAAGTGTTTGCCTCATGCAGAGCTTTTGTGTTAAATTTCTAAAAGTCAAGATTTTATTATTTGAACATATGCCTACAAAATGTTGACTATGAACATACATTCTTGATAGAGATGGTACTGCCCAAAGTAGGCAAGAGTGATTTGTCTCAGGATTGAAAAATCTTACTGTTTTTATGTATTAACATAGATATGCATGCAATATATAAACATATCTAGAGCATATTGGTAGTATTAAAATTTAGTGAAGGAAAGAGAACAATTGGGGTGAAATTATACAATAAAGTTTTCAGTAGAGGACAATAATGGAATAAAGTTAAGGAGAAATTCAGAGAAATGCAGATATAAACAAATGTCAGTGCTATAGGCAGTATGAGGAATACACAAGTTATAATAAGGACCAAAGATGAATTATCTGTAATACTGAAGTGATAGATGATTAAATGAGGAATAAAATTATGTAATAAAGTACACTCTACCTTATTCAAAAATCTAGGTAATCAAAGAGAAAAGGCACATCTAGTCACAGGGGCCTGTGTGAGTCAAAAGCATGGAAGCATAATACAGCCTGGCTCAGTATGTCTGCCATTTAGGCTATGAATAGAGCAAGCAAGCATATCAGGGAGAAATATCTAGTTAATAGTGAATTAAACACAGAAAATTTTTTGTCTCTTCAGAATTCTGGAGAGTTTAGTTCAGTGGCTCAAGGATATCAAGGCTGGCATCTCTGAAATTTCTGTTGACTTTTCCTATGTTCCTCCTGCTGCATCTTCATTGTTTGTCTGCAGTAACTCCAAACAACTATGATTAAGTTCAGAAGATGAAAAATCACACTTATTTTATTCAACTTTGATAATGAAAATAAAACTTCACCCTGAAAACCATTTTCCATACTATCCATTATATCTGTTGAATAATCTGGGTATCTCAGGCAGTCCCCATTCTCAAGGAAGACTGGAAATAGAGATAAAATGATTATAATTACTTGTTTAAATATTATGATATGGGTTTCTCTCTCTCCGCTCACCTCTCAAAGGCGAGCAAGACAAAGAGCAGGCGCCATCTTGGACATACGTCATAAGCAGAGCGACCTCAGGTCTGCACCGGCCCTGAGCCTAGCAGAAAAACCTGACTCTGGGCAGGGCGAATTAACAGGAGATTAGGACCTAGTGAATTTGTGGTGCTGCTGAACTGAGACTGTGAAAAAAGAGATGGTGGGGGAGAGAACTCACAGAATTCACGTGAGTACTCTCCAGAGACACTACAATTCCGTAACTTTGGCAACCCAGTGGGAGACTGAAGGAGAATTTGAGCCCACTCTGAGGGCAGAACAGATTCCCTGTGTGGTCCTTGGGAAAGAGCTTCCAATCTCTGGCTCCTGTGGGTATATCATTTGCCTGCTAACTACCTCCAACTTCGTTCAGCTGTGTGGAATTACTTCCCTTTTGAATGAAAGAAAGAAAGAAAGAGAGACAGATCTACCATGCCTAACCTTGGAGTGTCACCTTTGGCACACCAAACAGAGCTCTCAGGCCACACCCATCTCAAGCCTCTAAGGCTCCATCAAAAACAGAGAGTCCATAGTCATAGTATAACAAGAAAAAGCACCACAGTGAAGAAACCAAATATCTCCAATATGCCAAATAACAAACGCAAAAACCGAGGTAATAAAAACAAGGAAGTCACCATGACGCCCTCAAATGAAAAAGACACCCCAATTCAAGATTATGAAGATGATGACATAGAAGAAATGCAAGAAGCAGATCTCAAAAAATTGATAAGAACATTAAGAAGTTCTCAAAAACAAATTCTGGAACTACAGAAATCCTTAATGGACAAGATAGAAAATCTCTCTCGTGAAAATGAAATATTAAGGAGGAATCAAAATGAAACAAAACAACTAGTACAACAGGAAACTGTGATAGTGACTGAAGTGAAGAATTCAATAGATCAAATGAAAAACACAATAGAGAGCCTTACAAACAGAATGGGTGAAGCAGAAGAGAGAATATTGGACTTAGAAGACAGAGAACAGGAAAGGATACAGTCAGACCAAAGAAAAGAAGAGGAAATTAGAAATCTAAAACATATTGTCGGGAATCTTCAGGATACTATTAAAAAACCCAACTTCTAGGAGTTCCTGAAGGCATGGAGAGGGAGAAAGGATTAGAAGGCCTTTTTAGTGAGATATTAGCAGAAAATTTCCCAGGTTTGGAGAAGGACAGAGAAATCCTAGTACAGGAAGCTCACAGAACCCCTAATACACACGACCAAAAGAGATCCTCACCACAACACGTTGTAATTAAACTCTCCACAGTGAAACATAAAGAAAAGATCCTAAAATGTGCAAGAGAGAAACGTCAGATTACTCTCAGAGGATCTCCAATCAGACTCACAGCTGACTTCTCATCAGAAACTCTACAAGCTAGGAGGGAATGGCGAGATATAGCCCAGGTACTAAGAGAGAAAAACTGCCAGCCCAGAATATTATATCCTGCAAAGCTATCATTTGTGAATGAAGGTGAAATAAAGACTTTTCATAGCAAACAGAAATTGAAAGAATTTGTTGCCACTCGTCCAGCCCTGCAAAAGATGCTTAAAGATGTGTTACACACAGAAACACAGAAACACGGTCATCAATATGAAAGAAGGTAAAGGAAGGAAACCAAGGAAGGAAACCTCACAGCAAAAGATCACAGGGAATTCAAAGCATATATTAGAACTTCTCTTTGGCAAATGGCAGGGCAAAGTTACCAGTTATCATTAGTCACATTGAACATGAATGGCCTGAACTGTCCAGTTAAAAGACACCGATTGGCTGATTGGGTTAAGGAACAAAGCCCATCTATTTGCTGCTTACAAGAAACACATCTTTCCAACAAAGATCCATACAGACTGAAAGTGAAAGGCTGGAAAAAGATATACCATGCCAACAGAAATGAAAAAAGAGCGGGCATAGCCATCTTAATATCAGACAACATAAACTTTACCACAAAAACCATTAAGAGAGACAAAGAGGGACACTACATAATGATTAAGGGATCAATTCAGCAGGAAGATATAACAATTATCAATGTATATGCACCTAACTACAGGGCACCGGTTTATCTAAAAGATTTGTTAATGGACTTAAAGGGAGACTTAGACCCCAATACAATAGTACTGGGGGACTTCAATACTCCACTCTCAGAAATAGACAGATCAATAGGACAGAAGATCAACAAGGATACAGTAGATTTAAATGACACTATAGCCCAAATGGATCTAACAGATATATACAGAACTTTCAATCCTACAGCTAAAGATTTTACATTCTTCTCAGCAGCACATGGAACCTTCTCTAGGATTGACCACATACTAGGCCATAAAGCAAGTCTCAGCAAATTCAAAAGAATTAGAATCATACCATGCAGCTTCTCAGACCATAAAGGAATGAAGTTGGAAATTAGCAACTCAGGAATCCCTAGAGCATACACAAACACATGGAGATTGAACAACATGCTCCTGAATGAACAATGGGTCATAGAAGAAATCAAAAGAGAAATCAAAAACTTTCTGGAAGTAAATGAGGATAACAGCACAACATACCAAAACTTATGGGATGCAGTAAAAGCAGTGTTAAGAGGAAAGTTTATATCAATAGGTGCCTACATCAAGAAATTGGAAAGGCACCAAATAGATGAGCTTTCAACGCATCTCAAGGATCTAGAAAAACTGCAGCAAACCAGACCCAAATCTAGTAGGAGAAGAGAAATAATTAAAATCAGAGAAGAAATCAACAGGATTGAATCAAGAAAAACGTTCCAAAAAATCAGCCAAACGAGGAGCTGGTTTTTTGAAAAAATAAACAAAATTGACACCCCATTGGCCCAACTAACTAAAAAAAGAAGAGAAAAGACACAAATCAATAAAATCAGAGATGAAAAAGGAAATGTAACAACAGACACCACAGAAATAAAAAGAATCATCAGAAATTACTACAAGGACTTGTATGCCAGCAAACAGGGAAACCTATCAGAAATGGATAGATTCCTGGACACATGCAACCTAACTAAATTGAACCAAGAAGACATTGAAAACCTAAACAGACCCATAACTGAGACAGAAATTGAAACAGTAATAAAGGCCCTCCCAACAAAGAAAAGCCCAGGACCACATGGATTCACTGCTGAATTCTACCAGACATTTAAAGAAGAACTGACTCCAATTCTCAAACTATTCAGAACAATCGAAAAAGAGGGAATCCTCCCAAATTCTTTCTATGAAGCCAGCATCAGCTTAATTCCTAAGCCGGAAAAAGATGCAGCACTGAAAGAGAATTACAGACCAATATCCCTGATGAACATAGATGAAAAAATCCTCAATAAAATTCTCGCCAATAGAATGCAACAACACATCAGAAAGATCATCCACCCAGACCAAGTGGGATTTATCCCTGGTATGCAGGGATGGTTTAATGTGCGCAAGACAATCAATGTGATACACCACATTAACAGACTGCAGAAGAAAAACCATATGATTATCTCAATAGATGCCGAGAAAGCATTTGATAAAATACAACACCTGTTCATGATGAAAACTCTAAGCAAACTGGGTTTGGAAGGAACATTCCTCAATACAATCAAAGCAATCTATGAAAAACCCACAGCCAACATCCTATTGAATGGGGAAAAGTTGGAAGCATTTCCACTGAGATCTGGTACCAGACAGGGATGTCCACTCTCACCACTGCTATTCAATATAGTTCTGGAGGTTGTAGCCAGAGCTATTAGGCAAGAAAAAGACATTAAAGGGATACAAATTGGGAAGGAAGAACTCAAACTATCCCTCTTTGCAGATGACATGATTCTTTATTTAGGGGACCCAAAGAACTCTACTAAGAGACAATGGGAACTCATAGAAGAGTTTGGCAAAGTAGCAGGGTATAAAATCAATGCACAAAAATCAACAGCCTTTGTATACACAGACAATGCCATGGCTGAGGAAGAACTTCTAAGATCAATCCCATTCACAATAGCTACAAAAACAATCAAATACCTTGGAATAAACTTAACCAAGGATGTTAAAGATCTCTACGATGAAAATTACAAAACCTTAAAGAAAGAAATAGAAGAGGATACCAAAAAATGGAAAAATCTTCCATGCTCATGGATTGGAAGAATCAATATCATCAAAATGTCCATTCTCCCAAAAGCAATTTATAAATTCAATGCAATACCAATCAAGATACCAAAGACCTTCTTCTCAGATCTAGAAAAAATGGTGCTGAAATTTATATGGAGGCACAAGAGACCTCGAAAAGCTAAAGGAATCTTGTACAACAAAAACAAAGCCGGAGGCATCACAATACCAGACTTCAGGACATACTACAGGGCAGTTGTAATCAAAACAGCATGGTACTGGTACAGAAACAGATGGATAGACCAATGGAACAGAATTGAAACACCAGAAATCAACCCAAACATCTACAGCCAACTTATATTTGACCAAGGATCTAAAACTAATTCCTGGAGCAAGGACAGTCTATTCAATAAATGGTGCTGGGAAAATTGGATTTCCACATGCAGAATCATGAAGCAAGACCCCTACCTTACACCTTACACAAAAACCCACTCAACATGGATTAAAGACCTAAATCTATGACCTGACACCATCAAGTTACTAGAGAACATTGGAGAAACCCTTCAAGATATTGGCACAGGCAAAGAATTTCTGGAAAAGACCCGGGAGGCACAGGCAAAGCCAAAATCAACTATTGGGATTGCATCAAATTGAGAAGTTTCTGTACTGCAAAAGAAATAGGAAAGTGAAGAGACAACCGACAGAATGGGAAAAAATATTTGCAAACTATGCAACAGATAAAGGGTTAATAACCAGAATCTACAAAGAGATCAAGAAACTCCACAAAAACAAAACCAACAACCCACTTAAGAGATGGGCCAAGGACCTCAATAGACATTTTTCAAAAGAGGAAATCCAAATGGCCAACAGGCACATGAAAAAATGTTCAAGGTCATTAGCAATCAGGGAAATGCAAATCAAAACCACAATGAGGTTTCACCTCACCCCGGTTAGAATGGCTCACATGCAGAAATCTACCAACAACAGATGCTGGCGAGGATGTGGGGAAAAAGGGACACTAACCCACTGTTGGTGGGAATGCAAACTGGTCAAGCCACTATGGAAGTCAGTCTGGAGATTCCTCAGAAACCTGAAGATAACCCTACTGTTCGACCCAGCCATCCCACTCCTTGGAATGTACCCAAAGGAATTTAAATTGGCAAACAAAAAAGCGGTTTGCACCCTAATGTTTATTGCAGCTCAATTCACAATAGCTAAGACCTGGAACCAACCTAAATGCCCATCAACGGTAGACTGCTAACACTAACCGATAGAATAAATAAAGGGGAGAGTGATCCAACATGGGAAGTGAGATACTCAGCAGACTCATAGAATGGCGGATGTCCTAAATAGCACTCTGGCCTCAGAATCAGCCCTAAAGGCACTCGGATCTGGCTGAAAAGCCCATGAGAGTATTTCAGGCATGGAAAGCCAAGACACTCTGGCAAAAAGATCTCAGTGAGTGAGATCCCAGTGGAAAGAACAGGTCTTCAAAGAGGGAGGTGCCTTTCTCTGAAGGGAGGACAGAACCTCCACTTTGACTATGACCGTGTCTAAACAAGATAAGAGTCGGAGAACTCAAGGGGCTTCCATAGCCTTGGAAACTCATGACTGGTGCATAGGGAGATTACTGATGCCATAAACAGGAGTGTCAATTTGTAAAGTCAACAACAGGGGTCACTGTGCACTTACTCCTCATGTAGGATCTCTGTCCTTAATGTGCTGTACACTGAGGCTTAATGCTATAACGAGTACTCAAACAGTATATTTCACTTTGTGTTTCTATGGGGGTGCAAACGATTGAAATCTTTACTTAATGTACACTAAACTGATCTTCTGTAAAAAAAAAAAAAGAACTTGACTCTTACTAGGATTAAACATGACAATAGGTCTGATCTGATTTCATCATCATTTAAAAAAATCATTTATTATTTTTCACTTTATGTTTCTGTGTGGGAGCAAACTGTTGAAATCCTTACTTAAGGTATACTAAGCTGATCTTCTGTATATTAAGATAATCGAAAATGAATCTTGATGTGAATGGAAGGGGAGAGGGAGTGGGAAAGGGGAGGGTTGTGGGTGGGAGGGACGGTATGAAGGGGAAGCCATTGTAATCCATAAATCGTACTTTGGAAATTTATATTCATTAAATAAAAGTTAAAAAAAATAAGGGAAATATGAAAAAAGCCAAAGAAATGCAAGAGTCCTTTGTGATATTTGGCTGGATTTAGACACAAGGAAAGTGGCTGTTTCCAGATTCATCCCCTTATTCCACAGACTGACTTTGGAATTCTGATGGAATTCACTTCAAAATGGCACTCACACTCAATTTGGAGGGAATTAGTATCTGTCCCCTCAGCAGAAGGGTTTCATGTGATTACCAAAACACAGAAACTCATCTTGGTTGTGTTGCCTGTAGATTTCTAATTCTGAAAGGCCAATTTCATGTGTGCTTTTTTTTCTTTCATAATAGCTACTCTGTCCAAAATCTTGCTTGTATTGCGTCAGAATAAAAAATTTGGTAATAAGAAGGCAAAACCGACTCAGACCCAGAAAACATTAAGGAAATTGCCACACAAGAAACCACAAATTGGCTGAGGCACCCAAAATAATGACAGCAAGCCAGAATTGGAGCACCCAACAGCTGTGCCCTGATTGAAAAAGAAACCTCCTCCTGTGCCCTGAACTCCATATTGCAGGCTCAAAACCAAAGATCACATCAGAAAATTGATTACAAACCATGATAAATAAGAAAAAAGAGAAAAAAGCCAAAGAAATGCAAGAATCCATAATGATATTGGGCTTGATTTAATCGCAAGGAAACCGGCTGTTCCCGGATTCATCCACCCCTCCAGCTGACTGCCTGTGGAATTCTGACTGAATGAACCTGTAAATCGCAGTGAAACTCCGTTTGGAGGCAATTATTATCTGTCACCTCAGCCAAAGTGTTCCATTTTAGTTTCCCAAACATAAAAACTCACCTTGGTCATGTTACTTGTAGATTTCTAAGCTTCAAACGCCTATTTGTTGTGTTTTTTATTTCATAATGGCTACTCTGTCCAAACTCTTGTTTATATTGCGTCAGAATACAAAATTTGGGAAGGAAGAAGGCAAAACCAACTCAGACCCAGAAAACATATAGGAAATTGCCGCTCAAGAAACAACAAATTGCCTGAAACACCCAAAACAATGACAGTAAGGCAGAATTGGAGCAAGCCAACAGCAGTGCCCTGATTTAAAGAGACCATTCCTCCGGTGCCCTGAACTCCATATTGCAGCCTTAAAACCAAAGCTGACATTAGAAAATTCAATACAAACCACGATCAATAATAAAATTAGAAAAAAGCCAAAGAAATGCAAGAATCCATAATGATATTGGGCTTGATTTAGTCACAAGGAAACCGGCTGTTCCCGGATTCATCCACCCCTCCAGCTGACTGCCTGTGGAATTCTGACTGAATGAACCTGTAAATCGCAGTGAAACTCTGTTTGGAGGCAATTAATGTCTGTCACCTCAGCCAAAGTGTTCCATTTTAGTTTCCAAAACACAAAAACTCACCTTGGTCGTGTTACTTGTAGATGTCTAAGCTTCAAACGCCTATTTGTTCTGTTTTTTAGTTCATAATGGCTACTCTGCCGAAACTCTTGTTTATATTGTGTCAGAATACAAAATTTGGGAAGGAAGAAGGCAAAACCAACTCAGACCCAGAAAACATTTAGGAAATTGATGTTGAAGAAACCACAAATTGCCTGAAGCACCCAAAACAATGACAGCAAGCCAGAATTGGAGCAAGCCAACACCTGTGTGCTTTTTGAAAGAGAACCTTCCTCTTATGCCCTGAACTCAATATGCCAGCCTCAAAATCAAAGATCACATCAGAAAATTCATTACAAACCATGATAAATAAGAAAAATGAGAAAAAAGCTAAAGAAATGCAAGAATCCATAATGATATTGGGCTTGATTTAGTCGCAAGGAAACCGGCTGTTCCCGGATTCATCCACCCCTCCAGCTGACTGCCTGTGCAATACTGACTGAATTAACCTGCAAATCGCAGAGAAACTCCGTTTGGAGGCAATTATTATCTGTCCCCTCAGCCAAAGTGTTCCATTTTAGTTTCCAAAACACAAAAACTCACCTTGGTCATGTTACCTGTAGATTTATCAGCTTCAAATGCCTATTTGCTGTGTTTTTTATTTCATAAAGGCTACTCTGTCCAAACTCTTGTTTGTATTGCGTCAGAATACAAAATTTGGGAAGGAAGAAGGCAAAACCAACTCAGACCCAGAAAACATTTAGGAAATTGCCGCTCAAGGAACCACAAATCAGCTGAGGCACCCAAAACAATGACAGCAAGCCAGAATTGGAGCAAGCCAACAGCTGTGCCCTGATTGAAAAAGACCATTCCTCTCGGTGCCCTGAACTCCATATTGCAGCGTCAAAACCAAAGCTCACATCAGATAATTCATTACAAACCATGATAAATAAGAAAAATGAGAAAAAAAGGCAAAGAAATGCAAGAATCCATAATGATATTGGGCTTGATTTAGTCGCAAGGAAACCAGATGTTCCCGGAATCATCCACCCCTCGAGCTGACTGCCTGTGGGATTCTGACTGAATTACCTGAAATTTGCAGTGAAACTCAGTGTGGAGGCAATTAATGTCTGTCGACTCAGCCAAAGTGTTCCATTTTAGTTTCCAAAACACAAACTCACCTTGGTCCTGTTACTTGTAGATGTCTAAGCGTCAAAGGCCTATTGGTTGTGTTTTTTAGTTCATAATAGCTACTCTGTCCAAACTCTTGTTTGTATGACATCAGAATACAAAATTTGGGAAGGAAGAAGGCAAAACCTACTCAGACCCAGAAAACATTTAGGAAATTGCCCCTCAAGAAACCAAAAGTCAGCTGAGGCACCCAAAACAATGACAGCAAGCCTGAATTGGAGCAAGCCAACAGCTGTGCCCTGATTGAAAAAGAACCTTCCTCTTGTGCCATGAACTCAATATTGCAGCCTCAAAACCAAAGCTCACATCAGAAAATTCATTACAAACCATGATAAATAAGAAAAATGAGAAAAAAGCCAAAGAAATGCAAGAATCCATAATGATATTGGGCTTGATTTAGTCGCAAGGAATCCGGCTGTTCCCAGATTCATCCACCCTCTAGCTGACTACCTGTGGAATTCTGACTGAATTAACCTGAAAATCGCAGTGAAACTGAGTTTGGAGGCAATTAATGTCTGTCACCTCTGCCAAAGTGTTCCATTTTATTTTCCAAAACACAAAAACTCACCTTGGTCATGTTACCTTTGGATTTCTAAGCTTGAAACGTCTATTTGTCGTGTTTTTTATTTCATAAAGGCTACTCTGCCGAAACTCTTGTTTATATTGCGTGAGAATACAAAATTTGGGAAGGAAGAAGGCAAAACCAACTCAGAGCCAGAAAACATTTAGGAAATTGCTGCAAAGAAACCACAAATCGGCTGAGGCACCCAAAACAATGACAGCAAGCCAGAATTGGAGCAAGCCAACAGCTGTGCCCTGATTGAAAAAGACCATTCCTCCGGTGCCCTGAACTCCATATTGCTGCCTTAATACCAAAGCTCACATCAGAAAATTCATTACAAACCATGATAAAGAAGAAAAACAGAAAAAAAAAACAAAGAAATGCATGAATCCATAATGATATTGGGCTTGATTTTGTCACAAGGAAACCGGCTGTTCCCGGATTTTCCACCCCTCCAGCTGACTGCCTGTGGAATTCTCACTGAATTAACCTGAAAATCGCAGTGAAACTCAGTTTGGAGGCAATTAATATCTGTCACCTCAGCCAAAGTGTTCCATTTTACTTTCCAAAACACAAAAACTCACCTTGGTCGTGTTACCTGTAGATTTCTAAGCTTCAAACGCCTATTTGTTGTGTTTTTTATTTCATAATGGCTACTCTGCCCAAACTCTTGTTTGTATTGCGTCAGAATACAAAATTTTGGAAGGAAGAAGGCAAAACCAACTCAGACACAGGAAACATTTAAGAAATTGCCACTCATGAAACCACACATTAGCTGAGGCACCCAAAACAATGACAGCAATCCAGAATTGGAGCAAGCCAACTGCTGTGTCTGATTGAAAACAATAATCCTCTTGTGGCCTGAACTCAATATGCCAGCCTCAAAACCAAAGCTCACATCAGAAATTTCTTTACAAAGCATGATAAATAAGGGAAATGTGAAAAAGGCAAACAAATGCAAGCGTCCTTAGTGATATTTGGCTGGATTTAGACACAAGGAAACTGGCTGTTTCCAGATTCATCCCCCCCTTCCACTGACTGACTTTGGAATTCTGATTGAATTCACTTCAAAATCTCACTCACACTCAATTTGGAGGGAATTAGAATCTGTCCCCTCAGCAGAAGGGTTCCATGTCGTTTTCCAAAACACAGAAACTCATTTTGTTCGTGTTGCCTGTAGATTTCTAATCCTGAGCGGCCAATTTGCTGTGTTCTTTTTCTCTTTCATAATGGCTACTCTGTCCAAAATCTTGATTGTATTGCATCAGAATACAAAATTTGGGAAGAAGGAGGCAAAACCGACTCAGACCTAGAAAACACTTAGGAATTTGCAACACAAGAAACCACAAATCGACTGAGGCACCCAAAACAATGACAGGAAGTCAAACAGTTGTGCCCTGATTGAAAAAGAACCTTCCTCTTGTACCCTGAACTCAATATGCCAGCCTCAAAACCAAAGCTCACATCAGAAAATTCATTACAAACCATGATAAATAAGAAAAATGAGAAAACAGCCAATGAAATGCAAGAATCCATAATAATATTGGGCATGATTTAGTCACAAGGAAACCGGCTGTTCCCGGATTTTCCACCCCTCCAGCTGACTGCTTGTGGAATTCTTACTGAATTAACCTGAAAATCGCAGTGAAACTCAGTTTGGAGGCAATTAATATCTGTCACCTCAGCCAAAGTGTTCCATTCTATTTTCCAAATCACAAAAACTCACCTTGGTCGTGTTACCTGTATATGTCTAAGCTCCAAATGCCTATTTGTTGTGTTTTTTATTTCATAATGGGTACTCTGTCCAAACTCTTGGTTGTATTGCGTCAGAATACAAAATTTGGGAAGGAAGAAGGCAAAACCAACTCAGACCCAGAAAACATTTAGGAAATTGCCGCTCAAGAAAGCACAAATTGCCTGAACCACCCAAAACAATGACAGCAAGCCTGAATTGGAGCACGCCAACAGCAGTGCCCTGATTGTAAAAGAACCTTCTTCTTGTGTCCTGAACTCAATATGCCAGCCTCAAAACCAAAGCTCACATCAGAAAATTCATTACAAACCATGATAAATAAGAAAAATGAGAAAAAAGCCAAAGAAATGCAAGAATCCATAATAATATTGGGCTTGATTTAGTCGCAAGGAAACCGGCTGTTCCCGGATTCATCCACCCCTCCAGCTGACTGCCTGTGGAATTCTGACTGAATTAACGTGAAAATTGTAGCGTAACTGAGATTGGAGCCAATTAATGTCTGTCACCACAGCCAAAGTGTTCAATTTTAGTTTCCAAAACACAAAAACTCACCTTGGTCGTGTTACTTGTAGATGTCTAAGCTTCAAACGCCTATTTGTTGTGTTTTTTATTTCATAAGGGCTATTCTGCCGAAACTCTTGTTTATATTGCATCAGAATACAAAATTTGGGAAGGAAGAAGGCAAAACCAACTCAGACCCAGAAAACATTAAGGAAATTGCCGCTGAAGAAACCACAAATTGCCTGAAGCACCCAAAACAATGACAGCAAGCCAGAATTGGAGCAAGCCAACAGCTGTGTCCTTTTTGAAAATGAACCTTCCTCTTGTGCCCTGAGATCAATATGCCAGCCTCAAAACCAAAGCTCACATCAGAACATTCATTACAAACCATGATCAATAAGAAAAATGAGAAAAAAGCCAAAGAAATGCAAGAATCCATAATGATATTGGGCTTAATTTAGTCGCAAGGAAACCGGCTGTTCCCAGATTCATCCACCCCTCCAGCTAACAGCCTTTGCAATTCTGACTGAATTAACCTGCAAATCGCAGGAAACTCAGTTTGGAGGCTATTAATATCTGTCACCTCAGCCAAAGTGTTCCATTTTAGTTTCCAAAACACAAAAACTCACCTTGGTCGTGTTAACCTGTAGATTTCTAAACTTCAAATGCCTATTTGCTGTGTTTTTTATTTCATAATGGCTACTCTGTCCAAAATCTTCTTTGTATTGTGTGAGAATACAAAATTTGGGAAGGAAGAAGGCAAAACCTACTCAGACCCAGACAACATTTAGGAAATTGCCGCTCAAGAAACCACAAATTGCCAAACACCCAAAACAATGACAGCAAGCCAGAATTGGAGCAAGCCAACAGCTGTGTCCTTTTTGAAGAAGAACCTTCTTATTGTGCCCTGAACTCAATATGCCAGCCTCAAAACCAAAGCTCACATCAGAAAATTCATTACAAACCATGATAAATAAGAAAAATGAGAAAAAATCCAAAGAAATGCAAGAATCCATAATGATATTGTGCTTGATTTAGTCGCAAGGAAACCGGCAGTTCCCGGATTCATCCACCCCTACAGCTGACTGCCTGTGGTATTCTGACTGAATTAACCTGCAAATCGCAGTGAAACTCCTTTTGGAGTTAATTAATATCTGTCACCTCAGCCAAAGTGTTCCATTTTATTTTCCAAAACACAAAAACTCACCTTGGTCGTGTTACCTGTAGATTTTTAAGCTTCAAACGCCTATTTGTTGTGTTTTTTATTTCATAATGGCTACTCTGTCCAAACTCTTATTTGTATTGCGTCAGAATACAAAATTTGGGAAGGAAGAAGGCAAAAACAACTCAGACCCAGAAAACATTTAGGAAATTGAGCTGAAGAAGCCAAAAGTCAGCTGAGGCACCCAAAACAATGACAGCAAGGCAGAATTGGAGCAAGCCAACAGCTGTGCCCTGTTTGAAAAAGACCATTCCTCCGGGTCCATATACTCCATATTGCAGCCTCGAAACCAACGTTCACATCAGAAAATTCATTACAAACCATGATAAATCAGGGAAATGTGAGAAAGCCAAAGAAATGCAAGGGTCCTTTCTGATATTTGGCTGGATTTAGACACAAGGAAACTGGCTGTTTACAGATTCATCGCCCTTTCCACTGACTGACTTTGGAATTCTGATTGAATTCACCTCAAAATCAGACTGACACTCAATTTGGAGGGAATTAGAATCTGTCCCCTCAGCAGATGGGTTCCATGTCATTTTACAAAACAGAAACTCGTCTTGGTTGTGTTGCCTGTAAATTTCTAATTCTGAAAGGGCATTTGCTTTTTTTTTTTTTCTTTCATACGGGCTACACTGTCCAAAATCTTGCTTGTGTTGCATCAGAATACAAAATTTGGGAATAAGAAGGCAAAACCAACTCAGACCCAGAAAACATTTAGGAAATTGATGTTGAAGAAACCACAAATTGCCTGAAGCACCCAAAACAATGACAGCAAGCCAGAATTGGAGCAAGCCAACAGCTGTGTCCTTTTAGAAAAAGAAACTTCCTCTTGTGGCCTGAACTCAATATGCCAGCCTCAAAACCAAAGCTCACATGAGAAAATTCATTACAAACCATGATAAATAAGAAAAATGAGAAAAAGCCAAAGAAATGAAAGAATCCTTAATGATATTGGGCTTGATTTAGTCGCAAGGAAACCGGCTGTTCCCAGATTCATCCACCCCTCCAGCTGACTGCCTGTGGAATTCTGACTGAATTAACCTGCGAATCGCAGTGAAACTCAGTTTGGAGGCAATTATTATCTATCCCCTCAGCCAAAGTGTTCCATTTTAGTTTCCAAAACACAAAAACTCACCTTGGTCGTGTTACCTGTAGTTTTCTATGCTTCAAATGCCTATTTGCTGTGTTTTTTATTTCATAAAGGCTACTCTGCCGAAACTCTTGTTTGTATTGCGTCAGAATACAAAATTTTGGAAGGAAGAAGGCAAAACCAACTCAGAGCCAGAAAACATTTAGGAAATTTCCGCTCCAGAAAGCACAAATTGCCTGAAACACCCAAAACAATGACAGCAAGCCAGAATTGGAGCAAGCCAACAGCTGTGTCCTTTTTGAAAAAGAACCTTCCTCTAGTGCCCTGAACTCAATATGCCAGCCTCAAAACCAAAGCTCACATCAGAAAATTCATTACAAACCATGATAAATAAGAAAAATGAGAAAAAAGCCAAAGAAATGCAAGAATCCATAATGATATTCGGCTTGATTTAGTCACAAGGAAACCGGCTGTTCCCGGATTCATCCACCCCTCCAGCTGACTGCCTCTGGAATTCTGACTGAATTACCTGAAATTCACAGTGAAACTCAGTTTAGAGGCAATTAATGTCTGTCACCTCAGCCAAAGTGTTCCATTTTAGTTTCCAAAACACAAAAACTCACCTTGGTCGTGTTACCTGTAGATTTATAAGCTTCAAATGCCTATTTGCTGTGTTTTTTTATTTCCTAATGGCTACTCTGCCCAAACTCTTGTTTGTATTGCGTCAGAATACAAAATTTGGGAAGGAAGAAGGCAAAACTAACTCAGAGCCAGAAAACATTTAGGAAATTGCCGCTCAAGAAATCACAAATCAGCCAAGGCACGCAAAAAAATGACAGCAAGGCAGAATTGGCCTATGCCAACAGCTGTGCCCTGATTGAAAAAGAACTATCCTCTTGTGTCCTGAACTCCATATGCCAGCCTCAAAACCAAAGCTCACATCAGAAACTTCATTAGAAACCATGATAAATAAGAAAAATGAGAAGAAAGCCAAAGAAATGCAAGAATCCATAATGATATTGGGCTTGATTTAGTCGCAAGGAAACCGGCTGTTCCCAGATTCATCCACCCTCTAGCTGACTGCCTGTGGAATTCTGACTGAATTAACCTGAAAATCGCAGTGAAACTGAGTTTGGAGGCAATTAATGTCTGTCACCTCTGCCAAAGTGTTCCATTTTATTTTCCAAAACACAAAAACTCACCTTGGTCATGTTACCTTTGGATTTCTAAGCTTGAAACGTCTATTTGTCGTGTTTTTTATTTCATAAAGGCTACTCTGCCGAAACTCTTGTTTATATTGCGTGAGAATACAAAATTTGGGAAGGAAGAAGGCAAAACCAACTCAGAGCCAGAAAACATTTAGGAAATTGCTGCAAAGAAACCACAAATCGGCTGAGGCACCCAAAACAATGACAGCAATCCAGAATTGGAGCAAGCCAACAGCTGTGCCTTGATTGAAAAAGACCATTCCTCTGGTGCCCTGAACTCCATATTGCTGCCTTAATACCAAAGCTCACATCAGAAAATTCATTAGAAACCATGATAAAGAAGAAAAACAGAAAAAAAAAACAAAGAAATGCATGAATCCATAATGATATTGGGCTTGATTTAGTCACAAGGAAAGCGGCTGTTCCCGGATTTTCCACCCCTCCAGCTGACTGCCTGTGGAATTCTCACTGAATTAACGTGAAAATCTTAGTGAAACTCAGTTTGGAGGCAATTAATATCTGTCACCTCAGCCAAAGTGTTCCATTTTAGTTTCCAAAACACAAAAACTCACCTTGGTCGTGTTACCTGTAGATTTCTAAGCTTCAAACGCCTATTTGTTGTGTTTTTTATTTCATAATGGCTACTCTGCCCAAACTCTTGTTTGTATTGCGTCAGAATACAAAATTTTGGAAGGAAGAAGGCAAAACCAACTCAGACACAGGAAACATTTAAGAAATTGCCACTCATGAAACCACACATTAGCTGAGGCACCCAAAACAATGACAGCAATCCAGAATTGGAGCAAGCCAACTGCTGTGTCTGATTGAAAACAATAATCCTCTTGTGGCCTGAACTCAATATGCCAGCCTCAAAACCAAAGCTCACATCAGAAATTTCTTTACAAAGCATGATAAATAAGGGAAATGTGAAAAAGGCAAACAAATGCAAGCGTCCTTAGTGATATTTGGCTGGATTTAGACACAAGGAAACTGGCTGTTTCCAGATTCATCCCCCCCTTCCACTGACTGACTTTGGAATTCTGATTGAATTCACTTCAAAATCTCACTCACACTCAATTTGGAGGGAATTAGAATCTTTCCCCTCAGCAGAAGGGTTCCATGTCGTTTTCCAAAACACAGAAACTCATTTTGTTCGTGTTGCCTGTAGATTTCTAATCCTCAAAGCCAATTAGCTGTATTTTTTTTTCTTTCATAATGGCTACTCTGTCCAAAATCTTGCTTGTATTGCATCAGAATACAAAATTTGGGAAGAAGGAGGCAAAACCGACTCAGACCTAGAAAACACTTAGGAATTTGCAACACAAGAAACCACAAATCGACTGAGGCACCCAAAACAATGACAGGAAGTCAAACAGTTGTGCCCTGATTGAAAAAGAACCTTCCTCTTGTACCCTGAACTCAATATGCCAGCCTCAAAACCAAAGCTCACATCAGAAAATTCATTACAAACCATGATAAATAAGAAAAATGAGAAAACAGCCAATGAAATGCAAGAATCCATAATAATATTGGGCTTGATTTAGTCACAAGGAAACCGGCTGTTCCCGGATTTTCCACCCCTCCAGCTGACTGCCTGTGGAATTCTCACTGAATTAACCTGAAAATCGCAGTGAAACTCCGTTTGGAGTTAATTAATATCTGTCACCTCAGCCAAAGTGTTCCATTCTATTTTCCAAATCACAAAAACTCACCTTGGTCGTGTTACCTGTATATGTCTAAGCTTCAAATGCCTATTTGTTGTGTTTTTTATTTCATAATGGGTACTCTGTCCAAACTCTTGGTTGTATTGCGTCAGAATACAAAATTTGGGAAGGAAGAAGGCAAAACCTACTCAGACCCAGGAAACATTTAAGAAATTGCCACTCAAGAAAGCACAAATTGCCTGAAGCACCCAAAACAATGACAGCAAGCCAGAATTGGAGCAAGCCAACAGCTGTGCCCTGATTGTAAAAGAACCTTCTTCTTGTGTCCTGAACTCAATATGCCAGCCTCAAAACCAAAGCTCACATCAGAAAATTCATTAGAAACCATGATAAATAAGAAAAATGAGAAAAAAGCCAAAGAAATGCAAGAATCCATAATGATATTGGGCTTGATTTAGTCGCAAGGAAACCGACTGTTCGCGGATTCATCCACCCCTCCAGCTAACTGCCTCTGGAATTCTGACTGAATTAACGTGAAAATTGTAGCGAAACTGAGATTGGAGCCAATTAATGTCTGTCACCTCAGCCAAAGTGTTCCATTTTACTTTCCAAAACACAAAAACTCACCTTGGTCGTGTTACCTGTAGATTTCTAAGCATCAAACGCCTATTTGTTGTGTTTTTTATTTCATAATGGCTACTCTGTCCAAACTCTTGGTTGTATTGCGTCAGAATACAATTTGTGAAGGAAGAAGGGAAAACGAACTCAGACCCAGAAAACATTTAGGAAATTGCCACTCAAGAAACCAGAAATCGGCTGAGGCACCCAAAACAATGACAGCAATCCAGAATTGGAGCAAGCCAACAGCTGTGCCCTGATTGAAAAAGAACCTTCCTCTTGTGCCCTGAACTCAATATGCCAGCCTCAATACCAAAACTCACATTAGAAAATTCAATACAAATCATGATAAATAAGGGAAATGTGAAAAAGCCAAAGAAATGTAAGAGTCCTTTGTGATATTTGGCCAGATTTAGATGCAAGGAAACTGACTGTTTCCAGATTCATCCCCCCCTTCCACAGACTGACTTTTGAATCGTGATTGAATTCACCTCAAAATCGCACTGACACTCAATTTGGAGGGAATTAGTATCTGTGCCCTCAGCAGAAGGGTTCCATGTCATTTTGCAAAACACAGAAACTCATCTTGGACGTGTGGCCAGTAGATTCCTAATCCTAAAAGGCCAATTTGCTGAGTTTTTTTTTCTTTCATAATGGCTACTCTGTCCAAATTCTTGCTTGTATTGCATCAGAATACAAAATTTGGGAAGGAAGAAGGCAAAACCAACTGAGACCCAGAAAACATTTAGGAAATTGCCCCTCAAGAAACCAAAGACCGCTAAGGCACCAAAAACCTTTAATGCAAGCCAGAATTGGAGCAAGCCAACAGCTGTGCCCTGATTGAAAAAGAACCATCCTCTTGCGCCAAGAACTCAATATTGCAGCCTCAAAACCAAAGCTGACATCAGAAAATTCATTACAAACCACGATCAAAAAGAAAAATGAGAAAAAAGCCAAAGAAATGCAAGAATCCATAATGATATTGGGCTTGATTTAGTCACAAGGAAACCGGCTGTTCCCGGATTCATCCACCCCTCCAGCTGACTGCCTGTGGAATTCTGACTGAATTTACCTGAAAATCGCAGTGAAACTCAGTTTGGAGGCAATTAATATCTATCATCTCAGCCAAAGTGTTCCATTTTAGTTTCCAAAACACAAAACCTCACCTTGGTCGTGTTACCTGTAGATTGTTAAGCTTCAAATGCCTATTTGTTGTGTTTTTTATTTCATAATAGTTACTCTGCTGAAACTCTTGTTTGTATGGCATCAGAGTACAAAATTTGGGAAGGAAGAAGGCAAAACCAACTCAGACCCAGAAAACATTTAGGAAATTGCTCCTCAAGAAACCAAAGGCCGCTAAGGCACCAAAAACCTTTAAAGTAAGGCAGAATTGGAGCAAGTCAACAGCTGTGCCCTGATTGAAAAAGAACCATCCTCTTGTGCCAAGAACTCAATATTGCAGCCTCAAAACCAAAGCTCACATCAGAAAATTCTTTACAAACCATGAGAAATCAGGGAAATGTGAGAAAGCCAAACAAATGCAAGAGTCCTTTGTGATATTTGGCTGGATTTAGACACAATTAAACTGACTGTTTCCAGATTCATCCCCTCCTTTCACAGAATGACTTTGGAATTCTGATTGAATTCACTTCAAAATCGCACTGACACTCAATTTAGAGGGAATTAGTGTCTGTCCCCTCAGCAGAAGGGTTCCATGTCATTTTCCAAAACACAGAAACTCATCTTGGCCGTGTTGCCTGTAGATTCCTAATCCTAACAGGCCAATTTTCTGAGTTTTTTTTTCTTTCATAATGGCTACTCTGCCCAAACTCTTGTTTATATTGCGTCAGAATACAAAATTTGGGAATAAGAAGGCAAAACCTACTCAGACCCAGAAAACATTTAGGAAATTGCCACTCAAGAAACCACAAATTGGCTGAGGCACCCAAAACGATGACAGCAAGCCAGAATTGGACCACGCCAACAGCTGTGCCCTGATTGAAAAAGAACCATCCTCTGGTGCCCTGAACTCAATATGCCAGCATCAAAACCAAAGCTCACATCAGAAAATTCATTACAAACCATGATAAATCAGGGAAATGTGAGAAAGCCAAAGAAATGCAAGGGTCCTTTCTGATATTTGGCTGGATTTAGACACAAGGAAACTGACTGTTTCCAGATTCATACCCCCCTTTTACAGAATGGCTTTGGAATTCTGATTGAATTCACCTCAAAATCACACTGACACTCAATTTAGATGGAATTAGTATCTGTCCCCTCAGCAGAAGCGTTACATTTTAGTTTCCAAAAGACAGAAACTCATCTTGGTCATGTTGCCTGTAGATTCCTAATCCTAAAAGGCCAATTTGCTGAGTTTTTTTTCTTTCATAATGGCTACTCTGTCCAAACTCTTGCTTGTATTGCATCAGAATACAAAATTTGGGAATAAGAAGGCAAAACCTACTCAGACCCAAAAAACATTTAGGAAATTGCCACTCAAGAAACCACAAATCGGCTGAGGCACCCAAAACAATGACAGTAAGCCAGAATTGGCGCAAGCCAACAGCTGTGCCCTGATTGAAAAAGACCATTCCTCCCGTGCCCTGAACTCCATATTGCAGCCTCAAAACCAAAGCTCACATCAGAAAATTCATTACAAACCTTGATAAATCAGGGAAATGTGAGAAAGCCAAAGAAATGCAACGGTCCTTTCTGATATTTGGCTGGATTTAGACACAAGGAAACTGACTGTTTCCAGATTCATCCCCCCCTTTCACAGAATGACTTTGGAATTCTGATTGAATTCACCTCAAAATCACAATGACACTCAATTTAGAGGGAATTAGTATCTGTGCCCTCAGCAGAAGGGTTCCATGTCATTTTCCAAAACACAGAAACTTATCTTGGACGTGTGGCCAGTAGATTCCTAATCCTAAAAGGCCAATTTGCTGAGTTTTTTTTCTTTCATAATGGCTACTCTGTCCAAACTCTTGCTTGTATTGCATCAGAATACAAAATTTGGGAATAAGAAGGCAAAACCTACTCAGACCCAGAAAACATTTAGGAAATTGCCGCTCAAGAAACCACAAATTGGCTGAGGCACCCAAAACAATGACAGCACGCCAGAATTGGACCACACCAACAGCTGTGCCCTGATTGAAAAAGAACCTTCCTCTGGTGCCCTGAACTCAATATGCCAGGCTCAAAACCAAAGCTCACATCAGAACATTCATTACAAACCATGATAAATAAGAAAAATGAGAAAAAAGCCAAAGAAATGCAAGAATCCATAATGATCTTGTGGTTGATTTCATCGCAAGGAAACCGGCTGTTCCTGAATTCATCCACCCCTCCAGCTGACTGCCTGTGGAATTCTGACTGAATTAACCTGAAAATCGCAGTGAAACTCAGTTTGGAGGTAATTAATATCTGTCACCTCAGCCAAAGTGTTCCATTTTAGTTTCCAAAACACAAAAACTCACCTTGGTCGTGTTACCTGTATATGTCTAAGCTTCAAACGCCTATTTGTTGTGTTTTGTATTTCATAATGGCTACTCTGTCCAAACTCTTGTTTGTATTGCATCAGAATACAAAATTTTGGAAGGAAGAAGGCAAAACCAACTAAGACCCAGAAAACATTTAGGAAATTGCAACACAAGAAACCAAAAGACAGCTGAGGCACCCAAAACAATGACAGCAAGCCAGAATTGGAGCAAGCCAACAGCTGTGCCCTGATTTAAAAAGAAACATCCTCTGGTGCCCTAAACTCAACATGCCAGCTTCAACATCAAAATTCACATCAGAAAATTCATTACAAACCATGATAAATAAGAACAATGAGAAAAAAGCCAAAGAAATGCAAGAATCTATAATGATATTGTGCTTGATTTCATCGCAAGAAAAACGGCTGTTCCCGGATTCATCCACCCCTCCAGCTGACTGCTGTGGAATTCTGATTGAATTAACCTGAAGATCGCAGTGAATCTCAGTTTGGAGGCAATTAATATCTGTCACCTCAGTCAAAGTATTCCATTTTATTTTCCAAAACACAAAAATTCACCTTGGTCGTGTTACCTGTAGTTTTCTATGCTTCAAACGCCTATTTGTTGTGTTTTTTATTTCATAATGGCAACTCAGTCCAAACTCTTGATTGTATGGAATCAGAATACAAAATTTGGGAAGGAAGAAGGCAAAACCAACTCAGACCCAGAAAACATTTAGGAAATTGCCACTCAAGTAACCAAAACAATGACAGCAATCCAGAATTGGAGCTAGCCAACAGCTGTGCCCTGATTGAAAAAGAACCTTCCTCTTGTGTCCTGAAGTCAATATGCCAGCCTCAACACCAAAATTCACATCAGAAAATTCATTACAAACCATGATAAATAAGAAAAATGAGAAAAAACCAAAGAAATGCAAGAATCTATAATGATATTGGGCTTGATTTAGTCGCAAGGAAACTGGCTGTTACCGGATTCATCCACCCCACCAGCTGACTGCCTGTGGAATTCTCACTGAATTAACCTGAAAATCGCAGTGAAACTCAGTTTGGAGGCAATTAATATCTGTGACCTCAGCCAAACTGTTCCATTTTACTTTCCAAGTCACAAAAACTCACCTTGGTCGTGTTACCTCTAGATGTCTAAGCTTCAAACGTCTATTTATTGTGTTTTGTATTTCATAAAGGCTACTCTGTCCAAACTCTTGTTTGTATTGTGTCAGAATACAAAATTTGGGAAGGAAGAAGGCAAAACCAACTCAGACCCAGAAAACATTTAGGAAATTGCCGCTCAAGAAACCAAAGACCGCTAAGGCACCAAAAACCTTTAAACATTTAGGAAATTGCCGCTCAAGAAAGCAAATGTCAGCTGAGGCACGCAAAACAATGACAGCAAGGCAGAATTGGAGCAAGCCAACAGCTGTGCCCTGATTGAAAAAGACCATTCCTCCGGTGCCCTGAACTCCATATTGCAGCCTCAAAACCAAAGCTCACATCAGAAAATTCATTACAAACCTTGATAAATCAGGGAAATGTGAGAAAGCCAAAGAAATGCAAGAGTCCTTTCTGATATTTGGCTGGATTTAGACACAAGGACACTGACTGTTTTCAGATTCATCCGCCCCTTTCACAGAATGGCTTTGGAATTCTGATTGAATTCACCTCAAAATCACACTGACACTCAATTTAGAGGGAATTAGTATCTGTCCCCTCAGCATAAGGGTTACATTTTAGTTTCCAAAACACAGAAACTCATCTTGGCCATGTTGCCTGTAGATTCCTAATCCTAAAAGGCCAATTTGCTGAGTTTTTTTTTCTTTCATAATGGCTACTCTGTCCAAACTCTTGCTTGTATTGCATCAGAATACAAAATTTGGGAATAAGAAGGCAAAACCTACTCAGACCCAGAAAACATTTAGGAAATTGCCGCTCAAGAAACCCCAAATTGGCTGAGGCACCCAAAACAATGACAGCAAGCCAGAATTGGAGCAAGCCAACAGCTGTGCCCTGATTGAAAAAGAGCTATCCTCTTGTGCCCTGAACTGCATGTTGCAGCCTCAAAACCAAAGCTCACATCAGAAAATTCATTACAAACCATGAGAAATCAGGGAAATGTGAGAAAGCCAAAGAAATGCAAGAGTCCTTTGTGATATTTGGCTGGATTTAGACACAATTAAACTGACTGTTTCCAGATTCATCGCCTCCTTTCACAGAATGACTTTGGAATTCTGATTGAATTCACTTCAAAATCGCACTGACACTCAATTTAGAGGGAATTAGTGTCTGTCCCCTCAGCAGAAGGGTTCCATGTCATTTTCCAAAACACAGAAACTCATCTTGGCCGTGTTGCCTGTAGATTCCTAATCCTAACAGGCCCATTTTCTGAGTTTTTTTTTCTTTCATAATGGCTACTCTGCCCAAACTCTTGTTTATATTGCGTCAGAATACAAAATTTGGGAATAAGAAGGCAAAACCTACTCAGACCCAGAAAACATTTAGGAAATTGCCGCTCAAGAAACCACAAATTGGCTGAGGCACCCAAAACGATGACAGCAAGCCAGAATTGGACCACGCCAACAGCTGTGCCCTGATTGAAAAAGAACCATCCTCTGGTGCCCTGAACTCAATATGCCAGCATCAAAACCAAAGCTCACATCAGAAAATTCATTACAAACCATGATAAATAAGAAAAATGAGAAAAAAGCCAAAGAAATGCAAGAATCCATAATGATATTGGGCTTGATTTAGTCGCAAGGAAACCGGCTGTTCCCGGATTCATCCACCCCTCCAGCTGACTGCCTGTGGAATTCTGATTGAATTAACCTGAAAATCGCAGTGAAACTCAGTTTGAGACAATTAATATCTGTGACCTCAGCCAAAGTGTTCCATTTTAGTTTCCAAAACACAAAAACTCACCTTGGTCGTGTTACTTGTAGATTTCTAAGCTTCAAACGCCTACTTGTTGTGTTTTGTATTTCATAATGGATACTCTGTCCAAACTCTTGATTGTATGGCATCAGAATACAAAATTTGGTAAGGAAGAAGGCAAAATCAACTCAGACCCAGAGAACATTTAGGAAATTGCCGCTCAAGAAACGAAAATACAGCTGAGGCACCCAAAACAATGACAGCAAGCAGGATTGGAGCAAGCCAACAGCTGTGCCCTGATTGAAAAAGACCATTCCTCCGGTGCCCTGAACTCCATATTGCAGCCTCTAAACCAAAGCTCACATCAGAAAATTCATTACAAACCATGAGAAATCAGGGAAATGTGAGAAAGCCAAAGAAATGCAAGAGTCCTTTCTGATATTTAGCTGGATTTTTCCACATGGAAACTGGCCATTTAAAGATTCATCCCCACCCTCCACAGAATGACTTTGGAATTCTGATTGAATTCACCTCAAAATCACACTGACACTCAATTTAGAGGGAATTAGTATCTGTCCCCTCAGCATAAGGGTTCCAAGTCATTTTCCAAAACACAGAAACTCATCTTGCTCGTGTTGCCTGTGGATTTCAAATCCTGAAAGGCCAATTTGCTGAGTTGTTTTTTCTTTCATAATGGCTACTCTGTCCAAACTCTTGCATGTATTGCATCAGAATACAAAATTTGGGAATAAGAAGGCAAACCGGACTAAGACCCAGAAAACATTTAGGAAATTGATGCTCAAGAAACCGAATGTCAGCAGAGGCACCCAAAACAATGACAGCAAGCCAGAATAGTAGCAAGCCAACAGCTGTGCTCTGATTGAAAAAGAATCTTCCTCTTGTGCCCTGAACTCAATATGCCAGCCTCAAAACCAAAGCTCACTTCAGAAAATTCATTACAAACCATAATAAATAAGAAAAATGAGAAAATTCCAAAGAAATGCAAGAATCCATAATGTTATTGGGCTTGATTTAGTCGCAAGGAAACCGGCTGTTCCCGGATTCATCCAGCCCTCCAGCTGACTGCCTGTGGAATTCTGACTGAATTAACCTGAAAATCGCAGTGAAACTCAGTTTGTAGGCAATTAATATCTGTGACCTCAGCCAAAGTGTTCCATTTTAGTTTCCAAAACACAAAACCTCACCTTGGTCGTGTTACCTCTAGATTTGTAATCTTCAAATGCCTATTTGTTTTTTTTTATTTCATAATGGCTACTCTGTCCAAACTCTTGTTTGTATTGCATCAGAATACAACATTTGGGAAGGAAGAAGGCAAAACCAACTCAGACCCAGAAAATATTAAGGAAATTGCCGCTCAAGAAACCACAAATTGGCTGAGGCACCCAAAACAATGACAGCAAGCCAGAATTGGACCACGCCAACAGCTGTGACCTGATTGAAAAAGAACCATTCCTCCGGTGCCCTGAACTGCATGTTGCAGCCTCAAAACCAAAGCTCACATCAGAAAATTCATTACAAACCATGATAAATAAGAAAAATGAGAAAAATACAAAGAAATGCAAGAATCCATAAGGACATTGGGCTTGATTTAGTTGCAAGGAAACTGGCTGATCCCGGATTCATCCAGCCCTCCAGCTGACTTCCTGTTTAATTCTGACTGAATTAGCCTGCAAATCACAGTGAAACTCAGTTTGGAGGCTGTTAATATCTGTCACCTCAGCCAAAGTGTTCCATTTTATTTTCCAAAACAGAAAACCTCACCTTGGTCCTTTTACCTGTAGATTTAGAAGCTAAAAACGTAGTTGTTGTGTTTTTATTTCATAATGGTTACTCTGCCGAAACTCTTGTTTGTATTGGGTCGGAATACAAAATTTGGGAAGAAAGTAGGCAAAACCAACTCAGACCAAGAAAGCATTTAGAAAATTCACGCTCAAGAAACAAAATGTCAGCAGAGGCACCCAAAATAATGACAGCAAGCCAGAATTGGACCACGCCAACAGCTGTGACCTGATTGAAAAAAAACCATTCCTCCGGTGCCCTGAACTCAATATGCCAGCCGCAAAACCAAAGCTCACATCAGAAAATTCATTACAAACCATGATAAATAAGAAAAATGAGAAAAATCCAAAGAAATGCAAGAATCCATAATGATATTGGGCTTGATTTAGTTGCAAGGAAACCGGCTGTTCCCAGATTCAACCACCCCTCCAGCTGACTGCCTGTGGAATTCTGATTGAATTAACCTGAAAATGGCAGTGAAACTCAGTTTGGAGTTAATTAATATCTGTCACCTCAGCCAAAGTGTTCCATTTTGTTTTCCAAAACACAAAACCTCACCTTGGTCGTGTTACCTCTAGATTTCTAATCTTCAAATGCCTATTTGTTTTTTTTTTTATTTCCTAATGGCTACTCTGTCCAAACTCTTGTTTGTATTGCGTCAGAATACAAAATTTGGGAAGGAAGAAGGCAAAACCAACTCAGACCCAGAAAATATTTAGGAAATTGCCACTCAAGAAACCACAGATCAGCTGAAGCACCCAAAACAATGACAGCAAGCCAGAATTGGACCACGCCAACAGCTGTGCCCTGATTGAAAAAGAACCATCCTCTTGTGCCCTGAACTCCATATTGCAGCCTCAAAACCAAAGCTCACATCAGAAAATTCATTACAAACCATGATAAATAAGAAAAATGAGAAAAATCCCAAGAAATGCAAGAATCCATAATGATATTGGGCTTGATTTAGTCGCAAGGAAACCGGCTGATCCCGGATTCATCCAGCCCTCCAGCTGAGTGCCTGTGGAATTCTGACTGAATTAACCTGAAAATCACAGTGAAACTCAGTTGGGAGGCTGTTAATATCTGTCACCTCAGCCAAAGTGTTCCATTTTATTTTCCAAAACAGAAAACCTCACCTTGCTCCTTTTACCTGTAGATTTAGAAGCTAAAAACGTAGTTGTTGTGTTTTTATTTCATAATGGTTACTCTGCCGAAACTCTTGTTTGTATTGGGTCGGAATACAAAATTTGGGAAGAAAGTAGGCAAAACCAACTCAGACCAAGAAAGCATTTAGAAAATTCACGCTCAAGAAACAAAATGTCAGCAGAGGCACCCAAAATAATGACAGCAAGCCAGAATTGGACCACGCCAACAGCTGTGACCTGATTGAAAAAAAACCATTCCTCCGGTGCCCTGAACTCAATATGCCAGCCGCAAAACCAAAGCTCACATCAGAAAATTCATTACAAACCATGATAAATAAGAAAAATGAGAAAAATCCAAAGAAATGCAAGAATCCATAATGATATTGGGCTTGATTTAGTTGCAAGGAAACCGGCTGTTCCCAGATTCAACCACCCCTCCAGCTGACTGCCTGTGGAATTCTGATTGAATTAACCTGAAAATGGCAGTGAAACTCAGTTTGGAGGCAACTAATATCTTTCACCTCAGCCAAAGTGTTCCATTTTGTTTTCCAAAACACAAAACCTCACCTTGGTCGTGTTACCTCTAGATTTCTAATCTTCAAATGCCTATTTGTTTTTTTTTTTATTTCCTAATGGCTACTCTGTCCAAACTCTTGTTTGTATTGCGTCAGAATACAACATTGGGGAAGGAAGAAGGCAAAACCAACTCAGACCCAGAAAACGTTTAGGAAATTGTCGCTGAAGAAACCAGAAATCGGCTGAGGCACTCAACAAAATGACAAAAAGCCAGAATTGGACCACGCCAACAGCTGTACCCTGATTGAAAAAGAACCATTCCTCCGGTGCCCTGAACTCAATATGCCAGCCTCAAAACCAAAGCTCACATCAGAAAATTCATTACAAACCATGATAAATAAGAAAAATGAGAAAAAAGCCAAAGAAATGCAAGAATCCATAATGATATTGGGCTTGATTTAGTCGAAAGGAAAACGGCTGATTCCGGATTCATCCACCCCTCCAGCTGACTGTCTGTGGAATTCTGACTGAATTAACCTGAAAATCGCAGTGAAACTCAGTTTGGAGGAAATTAATATCTGTCACCTCAGCCAAAGTGTTCCTTTTTATTTTCCAAAACACAAAACCTCACCTTGGTCGTGTTACCTCTAGTTTTATAATCTTCAAACGCCTATTTGTTTTTTTTTTTTTTATTTCACAATGGCTACTCTGTCCAAACTCTTGTTTGTATTGCATCAGAATACAACATTTGGGAAGGAAGAAGGCGAAACCAACTCATACCCAGAAAATATTTAGGAAATTGCCACTCAAGAAACCACAAATTCCCTGGGGCACCCAAAACAATGACAGCAAGCCAGAATTGGACCACGCCAACAGCTGTGCCCTGATTGAAAAAGAACCATCCTCTTGTGCCCTGAACTCCATATTGCAGCCTCAAAACCAAAATTCACATCAGAAAATTCATTACAAACCATGATAAATAAGAAAAATGAGAAAATTCCAAAGAAATGCAAGAATCCATAATGTTATTGGGCTTGATTTAGTCGCAAGGAAACCGGCTGTTCCCGGATTCATCCACCCCTCCAGCTGACTGCCTGTGGATTTCTGACTGAATTAACCTGAAAATCGCAGTGAAACTCAGTTTGGAGGCTGTTAATATCTGTCACCTCAGCCAAAGTGTTCCATTTTATCTTCCAAAACACAAAACCTCACCTTGGTCGTGTTACCTGTAGATTTATAAGCTAAACACATATTTTTGTGTTGTTTATTTCATAATGGTTACTCTGCCGAAACTCTTGTTTGTATTGTGTAAGAATACAAAATTTGGGAAGGAAGAAGGCAAAACCAACTCAGACCAAGAAAGCATTTAGAAAATTGACGCTAAAGAAACGAAATGTCAGCAGAGGCACCCAAAACAATGAGAGCAAGCCAGAATAGTAGCAAGCCAACAGCTGTGCTCTGATTGAAAAAGAACCATCCTCTGGTGCCTTAAACTCAATATTGCAGCCTCAAAACCAAAGCTCATATCAGAAAATCCATTACAAACCATGATAAATAAGAAAAAAGAGAAAAAATCCAAAGAAATGCAAGAATCCATAATGATATTGTGCTTGATTTAGTCAGAATTAAACCGGCTCTTCCCGGATTCATCCACCCCTCCAGCTGACTGCCTGTGGAATTCTGACTGAATGAAGCTGAAAATCGCAGTGAAACTCAGTTTGGAGGCAATTAATGTCTGTCACCTCAGCCAAAGTGTTCCATTTTATTTTTCAAATCACAAAAACTCACCTTGGTCGTGTTACCTGTAGCTTCAAACGCCTATTTGTTGTGTTTTTTTATTTCCTAATGGCTACTCTGTCCAAACTCTTGTTTGTATTGCGACAGAATACAACATTTAGGAAGGAAGATGGCAAAACCAATTCAGACCCAGAAAACATTTAGGAAATTGTCGCTCAAGAAACCAGAAATTGGCTGAGGCACTCAAGAAAATGACAAAAAGCCAGAATTGGACCATGCCAACAGCTGTGCCCTGATTGAAAAAGAACCATTCCTCTGGTGCCCTGAACTCAATATGCCAGCCTCAAAACCAAAGCTCACATCAGAAAATTCATTACAAACCATGATAAAGAAGAAAAATGAGAAAAATCCAAAGAAATGCAAGAATCCATAATGATATTGGCATTGATTTAGTTGCAAGACAACCGGCTGTTCCAGGATTCATCCACCCCTCCAGCTGACTGCCTGTGGAATTCTGACTGAATTAACGTGAAAATCTTAGTGAAACTCAGTTTGGAGGCAATTCGTGTCTGTCCCCTCAGCCAAAGTGTTCCATTTTAGTTTCCAAAACACAAAACCTCACCTTGGTGGTGTTACCTCTAGATTTCTAATCTTTAAACGCCTATTTCTTTTTTTTTTATTTCACAATGGCTACTCTGTCCAAACACTTGCTTGTGTTGCATCAGAATAGAAAATTTGGGAAGGAAGAAGGCAAAACCTACTCAGACCCAGAAAACATTTAGGAAATTGCCACTCAAGAAACCAGAAATTGGCTGAGGCACCCAAAACAATGACAGCACGCCAGAATTGGACCACGCCAACAGCTGTGCCCTGATTGAAAAAGAACCATCCTCTTTTGCCCTGAACTAAATATGCCAGCCTAAAAACCAAAGCTCACATCAGAAAATCATTACAAACCATGATCAATAAGAAAAATGAGAAAAAAGCCAAAGAAATGCAAGAATCTATAATGATATTGTGCTTGATTTCATCGCAGGGAAACCGGCTGTTCCTGGATTCATCCACCACTCTAGCTGACTGCCTGTGGAATTCTGATTGAATGAACCTGAAAATCGCAGTGAAGCTCAGTTTGGAGGCAATTAATATCTGTCACCTCATCCAAAGTGTTCCATTTTATTTTCCAAAACACAAAACCTCACCTTGGTCGTGTTACCTCTAGTTTTCTAATCTTCAAACGCCTATTTGTTTTTTTTTTTTTATTTCATAATGGCTACTCTGTCCAAACTCTTGTTTGTATGGCATCAGAATACAAAATTTGGGAAGGAAGAAGGCAAAACCAACTCAGACCCAGAAAACATTTAGGAAATTGCCCCTCAAGAAACCAAAGGTCGCTAAGGCACCAAAAAAATTTTAATCAAGCCAGAATTGGAGCAAGCCAACAGCTGTGCCCTGATCGAAAAAGAACCATCCTCTTGTTCCCTGAACTCAATATTGCAGCCTCAAAACCAAAGCTCACATCAGAAAATTCATTAGAAACCATGATCAATAAGTAAAATGAGAAAAAAGCCAAAGAAATGCAAGAATCCATAATGATATTGGGCTTGATTTAGTCGCAAGGAAACCGGCTGTTCCCGGATTCATCCACTCCTCCAGCTGACTGCCTGTGGAATTTTGACTGAATTAACCTGAAATCGCAGTGAAACTCAGTTTGGAGGCAATTAATATCTATCAACTCAGCCAAAGTGTTCCATTTTATTTTCCAAAACACAAAACCTCACCTTGGTCGTGTAACCTGTAGATTGTTAAGCTTCAAATGCCTATTTGTTGCATTTTGTATTTCTTAATGGCTACTCTGTCCAAACTCTTGCTTGTATGGCATCAGAATACAAAATTTGGGAAGGAAGAAGGCAAAACCAACTCAGACCCAGAAAACTTTTAGGAAATTGCCCCTCAAGAAACCAAAGGCCGCTAATGCACCAAAAACCTTTAAAGCAAGCCAGAATTGGACCACGCCAACAGCTGTGCCCTGATTGAAAAAGAACCATTCTCTTGTGCCCTGAACTCAATATTCCAGCCTCAAAACCAAAGCTCACATCAGAAAATTCATCACAAACCATGATAAATAAGAAAAATGAGAAAAAAGCCAAAGAAATGCAAGAATCCATAATGATATTGGGCTTGATTTAGTCGCAAGGAAAACGGCTGTTCCCGGATTCATCCACCCCTCCAGCTGACTGCCTGTGGAATTCTGACTGAATGAACCTGAAAATCGCAGTGAAACTCAGTTTGGAGGCAATTAATATCTGTCACCTCAGCCAAAGTGTTCCATTTTAGTTTCCAAAACACAAAAACTCACCTTGAACGTGCCTGTAGATGTCTAAGCTTCAAACGCCTAGTTGTTTGCTTTTTATTTCCGAATGGCTACTCTGCCCAAACTCTTGTTTGCATTCTGTCAGAATACAAAATTTGGGAAGGAAGAAGCCAAAACCAACTCAGACCCAGAAAACATTTAGGAAATTGCCGCTCAAGAATCCACAAATCGGCTGAGGCCCCCAAAACAATGACAGCAAGCCAGAATTGGAGCAAGCCAGCAGCTGTGCCCTGATTGAAAAAGAACCATCCTCTTGTGCCACGAACGCAATATGCCAGCCTCAAAACCAAAGCTCACATCAGAAAATTCATTACAAACCATGATAAAGAAGAAAAATCAGAAGAAAGCCAAAGAAATGCAAGAGTCCATTATGATATTGGGCTTGATTTAGTTCAAGGAAACCGGCTGTTCCCGGATTCATCCACCCCTCCAGCTGACTGCCTGTGGAATTCGGACTGAATTAACCTGAAAATCGCAGTGAAACTCAGTTTGGAGGCAATTAATATCTGTCACCTCAGCGAAAGTGTTCCATTTGTGTTTCCAAAACACAAAAATTCACCTTGGTGGTGTTACCTGAAGATTTCTAAGCTTCAAACGCGTATTTGCTCTGTTTTTTATTTCATAAGGGCTACTCTGTCCAAACTCTTGCTTCTATTGCGTCATAATACAAAATTTGGGAAGGAAGAAGGCAAAACCAACTAAGACCCAGAGAACATTTAGGAAATTGCCGCTCAAGAAAGCAAATGTCAGCTGAGGCACCCAAAACAATCACAGCAAGCCAGAATTTGAGCAAGCCAACAAGTGTGCCCTGATTGAAAAAGAACCTTCGTCTTGTGCCCTGAACTCCATCTGCCAGCCTCAAAACCAAAGCTCACATCAGAAAATTCATTACAAACCATGATAAATAAGAAAAATGAGAAAAAAGCCAAAGAAAGGCAAGAATCCATAATGATATTGGGCTTGATTTAGTCGCAAGGAAACCGGCTGTTCCTGGATTCATCCACCCCTCCAGCTGACTGCCTGTGGAATTCTGACTGAATTAACCTGAAAATGCCATGAAACTCAGTTTGGAGGCCATTAATATCTGTCGACTCAGCAAAAGTGTTCCATTTTAGTTTCCAAAACACAAAAACTCAGCTTGGTCGTGCTAACTGTATATTTCTAAGCCTCAAACGCCTATTTGTAGTGTTTTTTATTTCATAATGGCTACTCTGTCGAAATTCTAGTTTGCAAAGCGTCAGAACACAAAATTTGGTAAGGAAGAAGGCAACACCAACTCATACCCAGAAAACATTTAGGAAATGGCCGCTCAAGAAACCAAAGGCCGCTGAGATACCCAAAACAATGACAGCAAGCCGGAATTGGAGCAAGCCAACAGCTGTGCCCTGATTGAAAAAGAACCTTCCTCTTGAGCCATGAACTCAATATGCCGGCCTCAAAATCAAAGCTCACATCAGAAAATTCATTATAAACCAAGATAAATAAGAAAAATGAGAAAAATGCCAAAGAAAGGCAAGAATCCATAATGATATTGGCTTGATTTAGTCTCAAGGAAACCGGCTGTTCCCGGATTAATCCACCCCTCCAGTTGACTGCCTGTGGAATTCTGACTGAATGAACCTGTAAATCGCAGTGAAACTCAGTTTGAAGGCAATTAATATCTGTCACCTCAGCCAAAGTGTTCCATTTTACTTTCCAAAACACAAAAACTCAGCTTGGTCGTGCTACCTGTATATTTGTAAGCCTCAAACGCCTATTTGTAGTGTTTTTTATTTCATAATGGCTACTCTGTCGAAATTCTAGTTTGCAAAGCGTCAGAATACAAAATTTGGGAAGGAAGAAGGCAACACCAACTCAGACCCAGAAAACATTCAGGAAATTGCCACTCAGAAACCAAGGCAGCAGATGCACCCAAAACGAGGACATCAAGCCAGAATTGGACCACACCAACAGCTGTGCCCTGATTGAAAACGAACCTTCCTCTTGTGCCCTGAACTCAATATGCCAGCCTCAAAACCAAAGCTCACATCAGAAAATTCATTACAAACCATGATAAATAAGAAAAATGAGAAAACAGCCAAAGAAATGCAAGAATCCATAATGGTATTGGGCTTGATTTAGTCGCATGGAAACCAGCTGTTTCCGGATTCATCCACCCCTCCAGCTGACTGCCTGTGGAATTCTTACTGAATTAACCTGAACATCGCAGTGAAACTCAGTTTGGAGGCAATTAATATCTGTCACCTCAGCCAAAGTGTTCCATTTTATTTTTCAAAACACAAAAACTCACCTTGGTCGTGTTACCTGTAGATTTCTAAGCTTCAAATGCGTATTACTTGTGTTTTTTATTTTATAATGGCTATTCTGTCCAAACTCTTGTTTGTATTGCGTCAGAATAAAAAATTGGGGAAGGAAGAAGGCAAAACCAACTCAGACCCTGAAAACATTTAGGAAATTGCCGCTCAAGAAACCAAAGGCCACTAAGGCACCAGAAACCTTTAAAGCAAGCCAGATTTGGAGCAAGCCAACAGCTGTGCCCTGATTGAAAAAGAACCTTCGTCTTGTACCCTGAACTCAATATGCCAGCCTCAAAACCAAAGCTCACATCAGAAAATTCATTACAAACCATGATAAATAAGAAAAAAGAGAAAACAGCCAATGAAATGCAAGAATCCATAATAATATAGGGCTTGATTTATTCACAAGGAAACCGGCTGTTCCCGGATTTTCCACCCCTCCAGCTGACTGCCTGTGGAATTCTGACTGAATTAACCTGAAAATCGCAGTGAAACTCAGTTTGGAGGCAATTAATATCTGTCACCTCAGCCAAAGTGTTCCATTTTATTTACCAAATCACAAAAACTCACCTTGGTCGTGTTACCTGTAGATTTCTAAGCTTCAAACACCTATTAGTTGTGTTTTTTATTTCATAATGGCTACTCTGTCCAAACTCTTGCTTGTATTGCGTCAGAATACAAAATTTGGGAAGGAATAAGGCAAAACCAACTCAGACCCAGTAAACATTTAGGAAATTGCCGCTCAAAAACCAAAGGCCGCTGAGGCACCCAAAACAATGACAGCAAGCCAGAATTGGACCACGCCAACAGCTGTGCGCTGATGGAAAAAGAACCATCCTCTGGTGCCCTGAACTCAATATGCCAGCCTCAAAACCAAAGCTCACATCAGAAAATTCATTACAAACCATGATAAAGAAGAAAAATGAGAAAAAAGCCAAAGAAATGCAAGAATCCATAATGATATTGGGGTTGATTTAGTCGCAAGGAAACCGGCTGTTCCCGGATTTTCCACCCCTCCAGCTGACTGCCTGTGGAATTCTGACAGAATTAACCTGAATATCACAGTGAAACTCAGTTTGGAGGCAATTAATATCTGTCACCTCAG
Organism: Oryctolagus cuniculus; assembly: GCF_051225735.1. Classification (NCBI taxonomy): domain Eukaryota; kingdom Metazoa; phylum Chordata; class Mammalia; order Lagomorpha; family Leporidae; genus Oryctolagus; species Oryctolagus cuniculus. The sequence continues at coordinate 25,330,674 of NC_142873.1, forward strand.
CCAAAGTGTTCCATTTTAGTTTCCAAATCACAAAAACTCACCTTGGTCATGTTACCTGTAGATTTCTAAGCTTCAAACGCCTATTTGTTGTGTTTTTTTTATCATAATGGCTACGCTGTCCAAACTCTTGTTTGTATTGCGTCAGAATACAAAGTTTGGGAAGGAAGAAGGCAACACCAACTCAGACCCAGGAAACATTTAGGAAATTGCCGCTCAAGAAACCAAAGGCCGCTGAGGCACCAAAAACCTTTAAAGCAAGCCAGAATAGGAGCAAGCCAACAGCTGTGCCCTGATTGAGAAAGAACCATCCTCTGGTGCCCTGAACTCAATATGCCTGCCTCAAAACCAAAGCTCACATCAGAACTTTCATTACAAACCATGATAAAGAAGAAAAATGAGAAGAAAGCCAAAGAAATGCAAGAATCCATAATGATATTGGCTTGATTTAGTTGCAAGGAAACCGGCTGTTCCCAGATTCATCCACCCCTCCAGCTGACTGCCTGTGGAATTCTGAGTGAATTAACCTGAAAATCTCAGTGAAACTCAGTTTGGAGGCAATTAATATCTGTCACCTCAGCCAAAGTGTTCCATTTCATTTTCCAAAACACAAAAACTCACCTTGGTCGTGTTAACTGTAGATTTATAAGCTTCAAACGCCTAATTGCTGTGTTGTTTATTCCATAAGGGCTTCTCTGCCCAAACTCTTGTTTGTATTGCGTCAAAATACAACATTTGGGAAGGAAGAAGGCAAAACCTTCTCAGACCCAGAAAACATTTAGGAAATGGCCACAAAAGAAACCAAAATCAGCAGAGGCACCCAAAATAATGACAGCAAGCCAGAATTGGAGCAAGCCAACAGCTGTGCCCTGATTGAAAAAGAGCCATCCTCTTGTGCCCTGAACTCCATATTGCAGCCTCAAAACCAAAGCTTACATCAGAAAATTCATTACATAACATGATAAATATGGGCAATGTGAAAAAGCCAAAGAAATGCAAGAGTACTTTCTGATATTTGGCTGGATTTAGACACAATGAAACTGCCTGTTTCCAGATTCATCCCCCCCTTTCATCGACTGACTTTGGAATTCTGATTGAATTCACCTCAAAATTGCACTCACACTCAATTTGTAGGAAATTAGCATCTGTCCCCTCAGCAGAAGGTTTCTATGTCATTTTCCAAAACACAGAAACTAATCTTGGTTGTGTTGCCTGTAGATTTCTAATCCTGAAAGGCCAATTTGCTGTGTTTTTGTTTTCTTTCCTAACGGGTGCTCTGTCCAAAATCTAGTATGCAATGCATCAGAATACAAAATTTGGGAAGGAAGAAGGCAAAACCAACTCAGACCCAGAAAACATTTAGGAAATTGCCGCTCAAGGAACCAAAAGTCACCTGAGGTACCCAAAACAATGACAGCAAGCCAGAATTGCAGCAAGCCAACAACTGTTCCCTGATTGAAAAAGCACCATCCTCTTGTGACCCGAACTCAATATGCCAGCCTCAAAACGAAAGTTCACATCAGAAAATTCATTACAAACCATGGTCAATAAGAAAAATGAGAAAAAAGCCAAAGAAATGCAAGAATACATAATGATATTGGGATTAATTTAGTCGCAAGGAAACCGGCTGTTACCGGATTCATCCACCCCTCCAGCTGACTGCCTGTGAATTCTGACTGAATTAACCTCAACATCGCAGTGAAACTCAGTTTGGAGGCAATTAATAACTGTCACCTCAGCCAAAGTGTTCCATTTTAGTTTCCAAAACACAAAAACTCACCTTGGTCGTGTTACCTGTAGATTTATAAGCTTCAAACGCCTATTTGTTGTGTTGTTTATTTCATAAGGGCTACTCTGAAAACTCTTGTTTGTATTGCGTCAGAATACAAAATTTGGGAAGGAAGAAGGCAAAACCAACTCAGACCCAGAAAACATTTAGGAAATTCCCGCTCAACAAACCACAAATTGCCAGAGGCACCCAAAACAATGACAGCAAGCCAGAATTGGAGCACGCCAACAGCTGTGTCCTTTTTGAAAAAGAACCATCCTCTGGTGCCCTGAACTCAATATGCCAGCCTCAAAACCAAAGCTCACATCAGAAAATCATTACAAACCTTGATAAATAAGAAAAATGAGAAAACAGCCAAAGAAATGCAAGAATCCATAATGATATTGGGCTTGATTTAGTCGCAAGGAAACCGGCTGTTCCCGGATTCATCCAACCCTCCAGCTGACTGCCTGTGGAATTCTGACTGAATTAACCTGAAAATCGCAGTGAAACTCAGTTTGGAGGCAATTAATATCTGTCACCTCAGCCAAAGTGTTCCATTTTACTTTCCAAAACACAAAAACTTACCTTGGTTGTGTTACCTGTAGATTTCTAAGCTTCAAACGCCTATTTGTGGAGTTTTTTAGTTCATAATGGCTACTCTGTCCAAACTCTTGTTTGTATTGCGTCAGAATACAAAATTTGGGAAGGAAGAAGGCAAAACCAACTCAGAGCCAGAAAGCATTTAGAAATTGCCACTCAAGAAACCACAAATCTGCCAAGGCACCCAAAACAATGAGAGCAAGGCAGAACTGGAGCAAGCCAACAGCTGTGTCCTGATTGAAGAAGAACCATCATCTGGTGTCCTGAACTCAATATGCCAGCCTCAAAACCAAAGCTCACATAAGAAAATTCATTACAAACCATGATAAATAAGAAAAATGAGAAAAAAGCCAAAGAAATGCAAGAATCCATAATGATAGAGGGCTTGATATCGTCGATTGGATACCGGCTGTTCCTGGATTCATCCAACCCTCCAGCTGACTGCCTGTGGAATTCTGATTGAATTAACCTGATAATCGCAGTGAAACTCAGTTTGGAGGCAATTAATATCTGTGACCTCAGGCAAAGTGTTCCATTTTGGTTTCCAAAACACAAAAACTCACCTTGGTCGTGTTACTTGTAGATGTCTACGCTTCAAACGCCTATTTGTTGTGTTCTTTATTTCATAATGGCTACTCTGTCCAAACTCTTGTTTGTATTGCGTCAGAATACAACATTTGGGAAGGAAGAAGGCAAAACCAACTCAGAGCCAGAAAGCATTTAGAAATTGCCACTGAAGAAACCACAAATCTGCCAAGGCACCCAAAACTATGAGAGCAAGCCAGAATTGGAGCAAGCCAACAGCTGTGTCCTTTTTGAAAAAGACCTTCCTCTTGTGCCCTGAACTCAATATGCCAGCCTAAAAACCAAAGCTCACATCACAAAATTCATTACAAACCATGATAAAGAAGAAAAATGAGAAAAAAGCCAAAGAAATGCAAGAATCCATAATGATATTGGGGTTGATTTATTTGCAAGGAAACCGGCTGTTCCCAGATTCCTCCACCCGTCCAACTGACTGCCTGTGGAATTTTGACTGAATTAACATGAACATCGCAGTGAAACTCAGTTTGTAGGCAATTAATATCTGTCACCTCAGCCAAAGTGTTCCATTTTATTTTCCAAAACACAAAAGCTCACCTTGGTTGTGTTACCTGTAGATTTCTAAGCTTCAAACGCCTATTTGTGGAGTTTTTTAGTTCATAATGGCTACTCTGTCCAAACTCTTGTTTGTATTGCGTCAGAATACAAAATTTGGGAAGGAAGAAGGCAAAACCAACTCAGACCCAGAAAACATTTAGGAAATTGCCGCTCAAGAAACCACAAATTGCCTGAGGCACCCACAACAATGACAGCAAGCCAGAATTGGAGCATGGCAACAGCTGTGCCCTGATTGAAAAAGAGCATTCCTCCGGTGCCCTGAACTCCATACTGCAGCCTTAATACCACAGCTGACATCAGAAAATTCATTACAAACCATGATAAATAAGAAAAATGAGAAAAAAGCCAAAGAAATGCAAGAATCCATAATGATATTGGGCTTGATTTAGTCGCAAGGAAACCGGCTGATTCCGGATTCATCCACCCCTCCAGCTGACTGCCTGTAGAATTCTGACTGAATTAACCTGAAATTCGCAGTGAAACTGAGTTTGGAGTTAAATAATATGTGTCACCTCAGCAAAAGTGTTCCATTTTATTTTCCAAAACACAAAAACTCACCTTGGTCATGTTACCTGTAGATTTATAAGATTCAAATGCCTATTTGTTGTGTTTTTTATTTTATAATTGCTACTCTGTCCAAACTCTTTTTTGTATTGCGTCAGAATACAAAATTTGGGAAGGAAGAAGGCAAAACCAACTCAGGCCCAGTAAACATTTAGGAAATTGCCGCTCAAGAAACCAAAGGCCGCTGAGGCACAAAAAACCTTTAAAGCAAGCCAGAATTGGAGCAAGCCAACAGATGTGTCCTTTTTGAATAGGAACCTTCCTCTTGTGCCCTGAACTCAATATGCCAGCCTCAAAACCAAAGCTCACATCAGAAAATTCATTACAAACCTTGATAAATAAGAAAAATGAGAAAAAAGCTTAAGAAATGCAAGAATGCATAATGATATTGGGTTTGATTTAGTCGCAAGGAAATCTGCAGTTCCCGGATTCATCCACCCCTCCAGCTGACTGCCTGTGCAATTCTGACTGAATTAACCTGAATATTGCAGAAAACTCAGTTTGGAGGTTATTAATATCTGTCACCTCAGCCAAAGTGATCCATTTTATTTTCCAAACACTAAAACTCACCTTGGTCGTGTTACCTGTAGATTTCTACGCTTCAAACGCCTATTGTTTGTGTTTTTTATTTCATAATGGCAACTCAGTCCAAACTCTTGTTTGTATTGCGTCAGAATACAAAATTTGGGAAGGAAGAAGGCAAAACCAACTCAGACCCAGAAAATATTTAGGAAATTGCCACTCAAGAAACCACGAATTGGCTGAGGCAGCCAAAATAATGACAGCAAGCCAGAATTGGAGCACGGCAACAGCTGTGCCATGATTGAAAATGAACCTTCCTCTTGAGCCCTGAACTCCATATTGCAGCCTCAAAACTAAAGATCACATCAGAAAATTCATTACAAACCATGATAAATAAGAAAAATGAGAAAAAAGCCAAAGAAATGCAAGAATCCATAATGATATTGGGCTTGATTTAATCGCAAGGAAACCGGTTGTTCCCAGATTCATTCACCCCTCCAGCTGACTGCCTGGAATTCTGACTGAATTAACCTGAAAATCACAGTGAAACTCTGTTTGGAGGCAATTAATGTTTGTCACCTCAGCCAAAGTGTTCCATTTTAGTTTCCAAAACAAAAAAACTCACCTTGGTCGTGTTACCTGTATATTTCTAAGCCTCAAACGCCTATTTGTTGTGTTTTTTATTTCATAATGGCTACTCTTTCCGAACTCTTGTTTGTATTGCATCAGAATACAAAATTTGGGAAGGAAGAAGGCAAAACCAACTCAGACCCAGAAAACATTTAGGAAAATGCTGTTCAAGAAATGACATATTGGCTGAGGCACAAAGAACAATGACAGCAAACCAGCATTGGAGCAAGCCAACAGCTGTGCCCTGATTGAAAAAGAACCTTCCTCTTGTGCCCTGAACTCAATATGGCAGCCTCAAAACCAAAGCTCACATCAGAAAATTCATTACAAACCATGATAAATAAGAAAAATGAGAAAGGCCAAAGAAATGCAAGAATCCATAATGATATTGGGCTTGATTTAGTCAAAAGCAAACCGGCTGTACCCAGATTCATCCAACCTTCCAGCTGACTGCCTGTGGAATTATGACTGAATTAACCTGAAAATCGCAGTGAAACCCAGTTTGGAGGAAATTAATATCTGCCACTTCAGCCAAAGTGTTCCATTTTTGTTTCCAAAACACAAAAACTCACCTTGGTCGTGTTACCTGTAGATGTCTGAGCTTCAAACGCCTATTTGTTCTGTTTTTTATTTCAGAAGGGCTACTCTGCCCAAACTCTTGTTTGTATTGCATCAGAATACAAAATTTGGGAAGGAAGAAGGCAAAACCAACTCAGACACAGAAAACTTTTAGGAAATTGCCACTCAAGAAACCACAAATTGCCTGAAGCACCCAAAACAATGCCAGCAAGCCAGAATTGGAGCAAGCCAACAGCTGTGTCCTTTTTGAAAAAGAACCTTCCTATTGAGCCCTGAGCTCAATATGCCAGCCTCAAAACCAAAGCTCGCATCAGAAAATTCATTACAATGCAAGATAAATAAGAAAAATGAGAAGAAAGCCAAAGAAATGCAAGAATCCATAATGATATTGGGCTTGATTTAGTCACAAGGAAACCGGCTGTTCCCGGATTCATCCACCCCTCCAGCTGACTGCCTGTGGAGTTCTGACTGAATTAACCTGAAAATCGCAGTGAAACTCAGTTTGCAAGAAATTAATATCTATCACCTCAGCCAAAGTGTTCCATTTTAGTTTCCAAAACACAAAAACTCACCTTGGTCGTGTTATCTCTAGATTTCTAATCTTCAAATGCCTACTTGTTGCTTTTTTTATTTCATAATGTCTACTCTGTCCATACTATTGTGTGTATTGCATCAGAATACAAAATATGCGAAGGAAGAAGGCAAAACCAACTCAGACCCAGAAAGCATTTAGTAAATTGCCACTCAAAAAACCACAATTTGGTTGAGGCACTGAACACAATGACAGTAAGCCAGAATTGGAGCAAGCCAACAGCTGTGCCCTGATTGAAAAAGAACCATCCTCTGGTACCCTGAACTCCTTATAGCAGCCGCAAAACCAAAGCTCACATCAGAAACTTCATTGCAAACCATGATAAATAGGAAAAATGAGAAAGGCCAAAGAAATGCAAGAATCCATAGTGATATTGGGCTTGATTTCGTTGCAAGGATACCGGCTGTTGCCGGATTCATCCACCCCTCCAGCTGACTGCCAGTGCAATTCTGACTGAATTAACCTGAAAATCACAGTGAAACTCAGTTTGGAGGCAATTAATGTCTGTCACCTCAGCCAAAGTGTTCCATTTTATTTTCCAAAACACAAAAGTTCACTTGGTGGTGTTACCAGCAGATGTCTAGCTTTCAACACCTATTGTTGTGTTTTTTATTTCATAATGGCAACTCAGTCCAAACTCTGGTTTTAATTGCGTCAGAATACAAAATTTCAGAAAAAGAAAAGCAAAACCAACTCAGACCCAGAAAACATTTGGCAAATGCCGCTCAAGATACCAAAAGTCAGCTGAGGCACCAAAAACAATGACAGCAAGCCAGAATTGCAGCAAGCCAACAGCTGTTCCCTGATTGAAAAAGAACCTTCCTCCTGTGCCCCGACCTCCATATTGCTGCCTCAAAACCAAAGCTCACATCAGAAATTCATTACAAACATTGACACATAAGAAAAATGAGAAAAAAGCCAAAGAAATGCAAGAATGCATAATGATATTGGGTTTGATTTAGTCGAAAGGAAACCAGCTGTTCCCGAATACATCCAACCCTTCAGCTGACTGCCTGTGGAATTCCGACTGAATTAACTGAAAATCGCAGTGAAACTCAGTTTGGAGGCAATTAATGTCTGTCACCTCAGCCAAAGTGTTCCATTTTAGTTTCCAAAACACAAAAACTCACCTTGGTCGTGTTACCTGTAGATGTCTAAGCTTCAAAAGCGTATTGGTTGTGTTTTTTATTTCATAATGGCTACTCTGTCCAAACTCTTGTTTGTGTTGCGTCAGAATACAAAATTTCAGAAGGAAGAAGACAAAACCAACTCAGACCCTGAAAACATTTAGAAAATTTATGCTCAAGAAACCTAAAATCAGCTTAGACACCCAAAACAATGACAGCAAGGCAGCATTGGAGCACGCCAACAGCTGTGCCCTGATTGAAACAGAACTTTCCTCTTGTGCGCTGAACTCAATATGCCAGCCTCAAAACCAAAGCTCACATCAGAAAATTCATTACAAACCATGATAAAGAAGAAAAATGAGAAAAAAGCCAAAGAAATGCAAGAATCCATAATGATACTGGGGTTGATTTAGTCGCAAGGAAACCGGCTGTTCCCGGTTTCATCCACCCCTCCAGCTGACTGCCTGTGGAATTCTGACTGAATTAACCTCAAAATCGCAGTGAAACTCAGTTTGGAGGCAATTAATATCTGTCACCTCAGCCAAAGTGTTCCATTTGTGTTTCCAAAACACAAAAACTCACCTTGGTCATGTTACATGTGGATTTATATGCTTCAAACACCTATTGGTTATGTTTTTTATTTAATAATGGCTAACCTGTCCCAACTTTTGTTTGTATTTCATCAGAATACAAAATTTGGGAAGGAAGAAGGCAAAACCAACTCAGACCCAGAAAACATTTAGGAAATTGCCGCTCAAGAAACCACAAATCGGCTGAGGCACCCAAAATAATGACAGCAAGGCAGAATTGGAGCAAGCCAACAGCTGTGCCCTGATTGAAAAAGAACCTTCCTCTTGTGCCCTGAACTCCATATTGCAACCTCTACACCAAAGCTCACATCAGAAAATTCATTACAAATCATGATAAATAAGAGAAATGAGAAAAAAAGCCAAAGAAATGCAAGAGTCCTTTGTGATATTTGGCTGGATTTAGATGCAAGGAAAATGACTGTTTCCAGATTCATCCCCCCCTCCCACAGACTGACTTTGGAATTCTGTTTGAATTCACCTCAATATCACACTCCCACTCAATTTAGTGGGAATTAGTATCTGTCCCCTCAGTAGAAGGGTTCCATGTCATTTTCTGAAACACAGAAACTCATCTTGGTCGTGTTGCCTCTAGATTTCTAATCCGGAAAGGCCAATTTGTTGTGTTTTTTTTTTTTTTTTATTCTTTCATAATCGCTAATATGTCCAAAATCTTCCTTCTATTGCATCAGAATACAAAATTTGGGAAGGAAGAAAGGAAATCCAATTCAGACCCAGAAAACATTTAGGAAATGCCGCTCAAGAAACCAAAAGTCAGCTGAGGCACCAAAAACAATGACAGCAAGCCAGAATTGCAGCAAGCCAACAGCTGTTCCCTGATTGAAAAAGAACCTTCCTCTTGTGCCCTGAACTCCATATTGCGGCCTCAAAACCAAAGCTCACATCAGAAATTCATTACAAACATTGACAAATAAGAAAAATGAGAAAAAAGCCAAAGAAATTTAAGAATGCATAATGATATTGATCTTGATTTAGTCTCAAGGAAACCGGCTGTTCCCGGGTTCATCCACCAATCCAGCTGACTGCCTGTGGAATTCTGACTGAATTAACCTAAAATCGCAGTGAAACTTAGTTTGGAGGCAATTAATATCTGTCACCTCAGCCAAAGTGTTCCATTTGTGTTTCCAAAACACAAAAACTCACCTTGGTCATGTTACATGTGGATTTATAAGCTTCAAACACCTATTGGTTATGTTTTTTATTTAATAATGGCTAACCTGTCCCAACTTTTGTTTGTATTTCATCAGAATACAAAATTTGGGAAGGAAGAAGGCAAAACCAACTCAGACCCAGAAAACATTTAGGAAATTGCCGCTCAAGAAACCACAAATCGGCTGAGGCACCCAAAATAATGACAGCAAGCCAGAATTGGAGGAAGCCACAGCTGTGCCCTGATTGAAAAAGAACCATCCTCTTGTGCCCTGAACTCCATATTGCAGCCTCTACACCAAAGCTCACATCAGAAAATTCATTACAAATCATGATAAATAAGAGAAATGAGAAAAAAAGCCAAAGAAATGCAAGAGTCCTTTGTGATATTTGGCTGGATTTAGATGCAAGGAAAATGACTGTTTCCAGATTCATCCCCCCCTCCCACAGACTGACTTTGGAATTCTGTTTGAATTCACTTCAAAATCGCACTCCCACTCAATTTAGAGGGAATTAGTATCTGTCCCCTCAGTAGAAGGGTTCCATGTCATTTTCTGAAACACAGAAACTCATCTTGGTCGTGTTGCCTCTAGATTTCTAATCCTGAAAGGCCAATTTGTTGTGTTTTTTTTTTTATTCTTTCATAATCGCTATTATGTCCAAAATCTTCCTTCTATTGCATCAGAATACAAAATTTGGGAAGGAAGAAGGCAAAACCAATTCAGACCCAGAAAACATTTAGGAAATGCCGCTCAAGAAACCAAAAGTCAGCTGAGGCACCAAAAACAATGACAGCAAGCCAGAATTGCAGCAAGCCAACAGCTGTTCCCTGATTGAAAAAGAACTTTCCTCTTGTGCCCTGAACTCCATATTGCGGCCTCAAAACCAAAGCTCACATCAGAAATTCATTACAAACATTGACAAATAAGAAAAATGAGAAAAAAGCCAAAGAAATGCAAGAATGCATAATGATATTGATCTTGATTTAGTCTCAAGGAAACCGGCTGTTCCTGGATTCATCCACCCCCCCAGCTGACTGCCTGTGGAATTCTGACTGAATTAACCTGCAAATCGCAGTGAAACTCAGTTTGGAGGCAATTAATATCTGTCACCTCAGCCAAAGTGTTCCATTTGTGTTTCCAAAACACAAAAACTCACCTTGGTCGTGTTACCTGTAGATTTCTAAGCTTCAAAGGCCTATTTGTTGTGTTTTTTATTTCATAATGGCTACTCTGTCCAAACACTTGTTTGTATTGCGTCAGAATACAAAATTTGGGAAGGAAGAAAGCAAATCCAACTCAGACCCAGAAAACAGTTAGGAAACTGCCGCTCAAGAAACGAAAAGTCAGCTGAGGCACCCAAACCAATGACAGCAAGCCAGAATTGGAGCAAACCAACAGCTGTGCCCGGATTGAAAAAGATCCTTCCTCTTGTGCCCTGAACTCAATTTGCGAGCCTCAAAACCATAGCTCACATCAGAAAATGCATTACAAACCTTGAGAAATAAGGGAAATGTGAAAAAGGCAAACAAATGCAAGCGTCCTTTGTGATATTTGACTGTATTTAGACACAAGGAAACTAGCTGTTTCCAGATTCATCCCCCCCTTCCACTGACTGACTTTGGAATTCTGATTGAATTCAACTCAAAATCGCACTCCCACTCAATCTGGAAGGAATTAGAATCTGTACCCTTAGTAGAAGTGTTCCATGTCGTTTTCCAAAACACAGAAGCTCATCTTGTTCGTGTTGCCTGTAGATTTCTAATCCTGAACAGCCAATTTGCTGTGTTTTATTTTTTCTTTCATAATGGCTACTCTCTCCAAAATCTTGCTTGTATTGCATCAGAATACAAAATTTGGGAAGAAGAAGGCAAAACCGACTCAGACCCAGAAAACATTCAGGAAATTGGAACACAAGAAACCACAAATTGCCTGACGCACCCGAAACAATGACAGCAAGCCACAATTGGACCATGCGAACAGCTGTGTCCTTTTTGAAAATGAATCTTCCTATTGTGCCCTGAACTCAATATGCCAGTCTCAAAACCAAAGCTCACATCAGAAAATTCATTACAAACCATGATAAATCAGTGAAATAGAAAAAGCCAAAGAAATGCAAAAGTCCTTTGTGATATTTGGCTGGATTTAGACACAAGGAAACTGCCTGTTTACAAATTCACCCGCCCTTTCCACAGACTGACTTTGGAATTCTGATTGAATTCACCTCAAAATCGCACTCACACTCAATTTGGAGGGAATTAGAATCTGTCCCCTCAGCAGATGGGATCCATGTCATTATACAAAATGCAGAAACTCATCTTGGTTGTGTTACCTGTAGATTTCTAATCCTGAAAGGCCAATTTGCTGTGTTTTTTTTTTTTTCTTTCATAATGGCTACTCTGTCCAAACTCTTGTTTGTATTGCATCAGAATACAAAATTTGGTAAGGAAGAAGGCAAAACCAACTCAGACCCAGAAAACATTTAGGAAATTGCCACTCAAGAAACCACAAATCACCTGAGGCACCCACAACCATGACAGCAAGCCAGAATTGGAGCAAGCCAACAGCTGTGCCCTGATTGAAAAAGACCATTCCTCCGGTGCCCTGAACTCCGTATTGCAGCCTCGACACCAAAACTCACATCAGAAAATTCATTACAAACCATATAAATAAGGGAAATGTGAAAAAGCCAAAGAAATGCAAGAGTCCTTTGTGATATTTGGCTGGATTTAGACACAAGGAAACTGGCTGTTTCCAGATTCATCCCCTCCTTCCCAAGACTTACTTTGGAATTCTGATTGAATTTACTTGAAAATCGCTCTCACAATCAATTTGGAGGGAATTAGAATCTGTCCCCTCAGCAGATGGGTTCCATGTCGTTTTCCAAAACACAGAAACTCATGTTGTTTGTGTTGCCTGTAGATTTCTAATTCTGAACGGCCTATTTGGTATGTTTTTTCTTTTTTCTTTCATAATGGCTACTCTGTCCAAACTCTTGCTTCTATTGTATCAGAATACAAAATTTGGGAAGGAAGCAGGCAAAACCAACTCAGACCCAGAAAACATTTAGGATATTCCCGATCAAGAAACCACAAATCGGCTGAGGCACCGTAAACAATGACAGCAAGCCAGAATTGGACCACGCCAACAGCTGTGCCCTGATTGAAAAAGAACCTTTCTCTTGTGCCGTGAACTCAATATTGCAGCCTCAAAACCAAAGCTAACATCAGAAAATTCATTACAAACCATGATAAATAAGAAAAATGAGAAAAAAGCCAAAGAAATGCAAGAATCCATAATGATATTGGGGTTGATTTAGTCGCAAGGAAACACGCTGTTCCCAGATTCATCCACACCTGAAGCTGACTGCCAGTGGAATTCTGACTGAATTAAACTGCAAATTGCAGTGAAACACAGTTTTGAGGCAATTAATGTCTGTCACCTCAGCCAAAGTGTTCCATTTTATTTTCCAAAACACAGAAACTCACATTGCTCATGTTACCTGTAGATTTCTAAGCTTCAAACGCCTATTTGTTGTGTTTTGTATTTCATAATGGCTACTCTGCCCAAACTCTTGTTTGTATTGCGTGAGAATACAAAATTTGGAAAGGAAGAAGGCAAAACGAACTCAGACCAAGAAAGCATTTAGGAAATTAACCCTCAAGAAACCAAAACTGAGCTGAGGTACCCAAACCAATGACAGCAAGCGAGAATTGGAGCAAGCCAACAGCTGTGCCCTGATTGAAAAAGAACCTTCCTCTTGTGCCATGAACTCAATATGCCAGCCTCAAAACCAAAGCTCACATCAGAAAATTCATTACAAACCAAGATAAATAAGAAAAAAGAGAAAAAAGCCAAAGAAATGCAAGAATACACAATGATATTGGGCTTGATTTAGTCGCAAGGAGACTGGCTGTTCCTGGATTCATCCTCCCTCCAGCTGACTGCCTGTGGAATTCTGACTGAATTAACCTGAAAATCGCAGTGAAACTTAGTTTGGAGTCAATTAATATGTGTCACCTCAGCCAAAGTGTTCCATTTTAGTTTCCGAAAGACGAAAAATCACCTTGGTCGTCTTACCTCTAGATTTCTAATATTCAAACACCTACTTGTTGTGTTTTTTATTTCATAATGGCTACTCTTTCCTAACTCTGGTTTGTATTGAGTGAGAATATAAAATTTAGAAAGTAAGAAGGCACAACCAACTTAGACCCAGAAAACATTTAGGTAATTGCCGCTCAGCAAACGAAAAGTCAGCTGAGGCAGTCAAAACAATGACAGCAATCCAGAATTGGACCACGCCAACAGCTGTACCCTGATTGAAAAAGAACCTTCCTTTTGTGCCCTGAACTCAATATCCCAGCCTCAAAACCAAAGCTAACATCAGAAAATTCATTACAAACCATGATAAATAAGAAAAATGAGAAAAAAGCCAAAGAAATGCAAGAATCCATAATGATATTGGGCTTCATTTAGTCGAAGGAAACCAGCTGTTCCCAGATTCATCCACACCTGAAGCTGACTACCTGTGGAATTCTGACTGAATGAACCTGAAAATCGCAGTGAAACTCAGTTTGGAGGCAAGTAATATCTGCCACCTCAGCCAAAGTGTTCCATTTTATTTTGCAAATCACAAAAACTCACCTTGGTCGTGTTGCCGATAGATTTCTAAGCTTCAAAATACTATTTCTTGTGCTTTGTATTTCATAATGGCTACTCTGTCCAAATTCTTGTTTCTATTGCATCAGAATACAAAATTTGGGAAGGAAGAAGGCAAAACCAACTTAGACCCAGAAAACATTTAGGAAATTGCCGCTCAAGAAACCAAATGTCAGGTGATGCAACCAAAACAATGACAGCAAGCCAGAATTGGAGCAAGCCAACAGCTGTGCCCTGATTGAAAAAGAATCTTCCTCTTGTGCCCTGAACTCCATATTGCAGCCTCAAAACCAAAGCTCACATCAGAAAATTCATTACAAACCATGATAAATAAGCAAAATGAGAAAAAATCCAAAGAATTGCTAGAGTCTTTTATGATATTGGGCTTGATTTATTCGCAAGGAAACCGGCTGTTCCCAGATTCATCCACCCCTCCAGCTGACTGCCTGTGGAATTCTGATTGAATTAACCTGCAAATCGCAGTGAAACTCAGTTTGGAGGCAACTAATATCTGTCACCTCAGCCAAAGTGTTCCATTTTATTTTCCAAAGCACAAAAACTCACCTTGGTCATGTTACCTGTAGATTTCTAAGCTTCAAACGCCTATTTGTTGTGTTTTTTATTTCATAATGTCTACTCTGTCCAAACTCTTGTTTGTATGGCATCAGAATACAAAATTTGGGAAGGAAGAAGGCAAAACCAACTCAGACCCAGAAAACATTTAGGAAATTGCCACTCAAGAAACTAAAACTCAGCTGAGGTACCCAAAACACTGACAGCAAGCCAGAATAGGAGCAAGCCAACAGCTGTGCCCTCATTGAAAATGAACCTTCCTCTTGCACCCTGAACTCAATATGCCGGCCTCAAAACCAAACTCACATCAGAAAATTCATTACAAACCATGATAAAGAAGAAAAATGAGAAAAAAGCCAAAGAAATGCAAGAATCCATAATGATATTGGGCTTGATTTAGTCGCAAGGCAACCGGCTGTTCCCGGATTCATCCACCCCTCCAGCTGAATGCCTGTGGAATTCTGAATGAAATAACTTGAAAATTGTAGTGAAACTCAATTTGGAGGAAACTAATATCTGTCACCTCAGCCAAAGTGTTCCATTTTGGTTTCCAAAGCACAAAAACGCACCTTGGTCGTGTTACCTGTAGATGTCTAGGCTTCAAACGCCTATTAGTTGTGTTTTGTATTTCATAATGGCTACTCTGTCCAGACTCTTGTTTGTATTGTGTCAGAATACAAAATTTGGGAAGGAAGAAGGCAAAACCAACTCTGACCGAGGAAACATTTAGGAAATTGCCGCTCAAGAAACCACAAATCGGCTCAGGAACCCAAAATAATGACAGCAAGTCAGGATTGGAGCAAGCCAACAGCTGTTCCCTGATTGAAAAATAACCTTCCTCTTGTGCCCTGAACTCAATATGCCAGCCTCAAAACCAAAGCTCACATCAGAAAATTCATTACAAACCATGATAAATCAGGGAAATAGAAAAAGCCAAAGAAATGCAAGAGTCCTTAGTGATATTTGGCTGGATTTAGACACAAGGAAACTGGCTGTTTACAAATTCATCCCCGCTTTCCACAGACTGACTTTGGAATTCTGATTGAATTCAATCAAAATCGCACTCACACTCAATTTGGAGGGAATTAGAATCTGTCCCCTCAGCAGATGGGATCCATGTCATTATACAAAACACAGAAACTCATCTTGGTTGTGTTACCTGTAGATTTCTAATCCTGAAAGGCCAATTTGCTGTGTTTTTTTTTTTTCTTTCATAATGGCTACTCTGTCCAAACTCTTGTTTGTATTGCATCAGAATACAAAATTTGGTAAGGAAGAAGGCAAAACCAACTCAGACCCAGAAAACATTTAGGAAATTGCCACTCAAGAAACCACAAATCACCTGAGGCACCCACAACCATGACAGCAAGCCAGAATTGGAGCAAGCCAACAGCTGTGCCCTGATTGAAAAAGACCATTCCTGCGGTGCCCTGAACTCCGTATTGCAGCCTCGAAACCAAAACTCACATCAGAAAATTAATTACAAACCATATAAATAAGGGAAACTCAGTTTGGAGGCAATTAATATCTGTCACCTCAGCCAAAGTGTTCCATTTTATTTTCCAAAACACAAAACCTCACCTTGGTCGTGTTATCACTAGATTTCTAATCTTCAAATGCCTATTTGTTGTGTTTTTTATTTCATAATGCTACTCTGTCCAAACTCTTGTTTGTATTGCGTCAGAATACAAAATTTGGGAAGGAAGAAGGCAAAACCAACTCAGACCAAGAAAACATTTAGGAAATTGCCACTCAAGAAACTACAAACTGGCTGAGGCACTCAAAACAATGACAGCAAGCCAGAATTGGAGCAAGCCAACAGCTGTGCCCTGATTGAAAAAGAACCATCCTCTTGTGCCCTGAACTCAATATGCCAGCCTCAAAACCAAAGCTCACTCAGAAAATGCATTACAAACCATGATAAATAAGAAAGAAGAGAAAAAAAGGCAAAGAAATGCAAGAATCCATAATGATATTGGGCTTGATTTAGTCGCAAGGAAACCGGCTGTTCCCGGATTCATCCACCCCTCCAGCTGACTGCCTGTGGAATTCTCACTGAAGTAACCTGAAATTCGCAGTGAAACTCAGTTTGGAGGCAATTAATATGTGTCAACTCAGCCAAAGTGTTCCATTTTATTTTCCAAAACACAAAAACTCACCTTGGTCGTGTTACCTGTAGATTTATAAGCTAAACACCTATTTGTTGTGTTTTTTATTTCATAATGTCTACTCTGTCCAAACTCTTGTTTGTATTGCGTCAGAATACAAAATTTGGGAAGGAAGAAGGCAAAACAACTCAGACCCAGAAAACATTTAGCAAGTGCCGCTGAAGAAACCAAAAGTCGGCATCGGCACCAAAAACAATGACAGCAAGGCAGAATTGGAGCAAGCCAACAGCTGTGCCCTGATTGAAAGAGAACCTTCGGCTGGCGCCGCGGCTTACTAGGCTAATCCTCTGCCTAGCGGCACCGGCACACCGGGTTTTAGTCCCAGTTGGGGCGCCGGATTCTGTCCCGGTTGCCCCTCTTCCAGGCCAGCTCTCTGCTGTGGCACGGGAGTGCAGTGGAGGGTGGCCCAAGTGCTTGGGCCCTGCACCCCATGGGAGACCAGGAAAAGCACCTGGCTCCTGCCATCGGATCAGCGTGGTGCGCTGGCCGCAGCGCACCGGCCGCGGCGGCCATTGGAGGGTGAACCAACGGCAAAGGAAGACCTTTCTCTCTGTCTCTCTCTCTCAATGTCCACTCTACCAGTCAAAAAAAAAAAAAGAAAAAGAAAAAGAAAAAGAACCTTCGTCTTGTGCCTCAAGAAAGCAAATGTCAGTTGAGGCACCCAAAACAATGAGAGCAAGCCAGAATTGGAGCAAGCCAACAGCTGTGCCCTGATTGAAAAAGAACCTTCTCTTGTGCCCTGAACTCCATATTGCAGCCTCAAAACCAAAGCTCACTCAGAAAATGCATTACAAACCATGATAAATAAGAAAAATGAGAAGAAAGCCAAAGAAATGCAAGAATCCATAATGATATTGGGCTTGATTTAGTCGCAAGGGAACCGGCTGTTCCCGGATTCATTCACCCCTCTAGTTGACTGCCTGTGGAATTCTGACTGAATTAACCTGAAATTCGCAGTGAAACTCAGATTGTAGGCAATTAATATCTGTCACCTCAGCCAAAGTGTTCCATTTTATTTTCCAAAACACAAAAACTCACCTTGGTCGTGTTACCTGTAAATTTCTGAGCCTCAAACACCTATTTGTTGTGTTTTTTATTTCATAATGTCTACTCTGTCCAAACTCTTGTTCGTATTGCGTCAGAATACAAAATTTGGGAAGGAAGAAGGCAAAACCAACTCAGACCCCAAAAACATTTAGGAAATTTCCGATATAGAAACCAAAAGTAGCTGAGGCACCCAAAACAATGACAGCAAGCCAGAATTGGACCATGCCATCAGCTGTGCCCTGCTTGAAAAAGAACCTTCCTCTTGTGCCCTGAACTCAATATGCCAGCCTCAAAACCAAAGCTCACATCAGAAAATTCATTACAAACCATGATAAATAAGAAAAATGAAAAGAAAGCCAAAGAAAGGCAAGAATCATAATCATATTGGGCTTGATTTAGTCACAAGGAAACCGGCTGTTCCCGGATTCATCCACCCCTCCAGCTGACTGCCTGTGGAATTCTGACTGAATGAACCTGAAAATCACAGTGAAACTCAGTTTGGAGGCAATTAATGTCTGTCACCTCTGCCAAGGTGTTCCATTTTAGTTTCCAAAACACAAAAACTCACCTTGTTCATGTTACCTGTAGATTTCTAACCTTCAAACGCCAATTTGTTCTGCTTTTTATTTCATAATGGCTACTCTGCCGAAACTGTTGTTTATATTGCGTGAGAATACAAAATTTGGGAGGGAAGAAGGCAAAACAAACTCAGACCTAGAAAACATTTAGGTAATTGCCACTCAACAAACGAAAAGTCAGCTGAGGCACCCAAAACAATGACAGCAAGCCAGATTTGGAGCAAGGCAACAACTGTGCACGGATTGAAAAAGACCATTCCTCCGGAGCCCTGAACTCCATATTGGAGCCTTAAAACCAAAGCTCACATCAGAAAATTCATTACAAACCATGATAAATAAGAAAAATGAGAAGAAAGCCAAAGAAATGCAAGAATCCATAATGATATTGGGCTTGATTTAGTCGCAAGGTAACCGGCTGTTCCCGGATTCATTCACCCCTCTAGTTGACTGCCTGTGGAATTCTGACTGAATTAACCTGAAATTCGCAGTGAAACTCAGATTGCAGGCAATTAATATCTGTCACCTCAGCCAAAGTGTTCCATTTTATTTTCCAAAACACAAAAACTCACCTTGGTCGTGTTACCTGTAAATTTCTGAGCCTCAAACACCTATTTGTTGTGTTTTTTATTTCATAATGGCTACTCTGTCCAAACTCTTGTTTGTATTGCGTCAGAATACAAAATTTGGGAAGGAAGAAGGCAAAACCAACTCAGACCCCGAAAACATTTAGGAAATTGCCACACAGAAACCAAAAGTCAGCAGATGCACCCAAAACAATGACAGCTAGCCAGAATTGGACCATGCCAACAGCTGTGCCCTGATTGAAAAAGAACCATCCTTTGTTGCCCTGAAGTCAATATGCCAGCCGCAAAACCAAAGCTCACATCAGAAAGTTCATTACAAACATGATAAATAATTAAAATGAGGAAAAAGCCAAAGAAATGCAAGAATCCATAATGATATTGGGCTTGATTTAGTCACAAGGAGACTGGCTGTTTACAGATTCATCCACCCCTCCAGCTTAGTGCCAGTGGAATTCTGATTGAATTAACCAGCAAATCGCAGGAAACTCAGTTTGCAGTTAATTAATGTCTGTCACCTCAGCCAAAGTGTTCCATTTCATTTTCCAAAACACAAAAACTCACCTTGGTCGTGTTACCTGTAGATTTATAAGCTTCAAATGCCTAATTGTTGTGTTGTTTATTTCATAATGGCTACTCTGCCCAAACTCTTGTTTGTATTGCGTCAGAATACAACATTTGGGAAGGAAGAAGGCAAAACCAACTCAGACCCAGAAAACATTTAGGAAATTGCCGCTCAAGAAACCGAAAGTCAGCAGAGGCACCCAAAACAATGACAGCAAGCCAGATTTGGAGCAAGCCAACAGCTGTGCCCTGATTGAAAAAGAGCTATCCTCTTGTGCCCTGAACTGCATGTTGCAGCCTCAAAACCAAAGCTCACATCAGAAAATTCATTGCATAGCATGATAAATATGGGCAATGTGAAAAAGCCAAAGAAATGCAAGAGTCCTTTGTGATATTTGGCTGGATTTAGACACAAGGAAACTGCCTGTTTCCAGATTCACCTCCCCCTTTCACCGACTGACTTTGGAATTCTGATTGAATTCACCTCAAAATTGCACTCACACTCAATTTGTAGGAAATTAGTATCTGTCCCCTCAACAGAAGGGTTCCATGTCATTTTCTGAAACACAGAAACTCATCTTGGTCGTGTTGCCTCTAGATTTCTAATCCTGAAAGGCCAATTTGCTGAGTTTTTTTTTTCTTTCCTAAAGGCTACTCTGTCCAAACTCTTGCTTGTATTGCATCAGAATACAAAATTTGGGAAGGAAGAAGGCAAAACCAACTCAGACCCAGAAAACATTTAGGAAATTGCCGCTCAAGAAACCAAAAGTCAGCTGAGGCACCCACAACCATGACAGCAAGCCAGAATTGCAGCAAGCCAACAACTGTTCCCCGATTGAAAAAGCACCATCCTCTTGTGACCTGAACTCAATATTCCAGCCTCAAAACCAAAGCTCACATCAGAAAATTCATCACAAACCATGATAAATAAGAAAAATGAGAAAAAAGCCAAAGAAATGCAAGAATCCCTATTGATATTGGGATTAATTTAGTTGCAAGGAAACTGGCTGTTACCGGATTCATCCACCCCTCCAGCTGACTGCCTGTGGAATTCTGACTGAATTAACCTCAACATCGCAGTGAAACTCAGTTTGGAGGCAATTAATAACTGTCACCTCAGCCAAAGTGTTCCATTTTAGTTTCCAAAACACAAAAACTCACCTTGGTCGTGTTACCTGTAGATTTATAAGCTTCAAACGCCTATTTGTTGTGTTGTTTATTTCATAAGGGCTACTCTGAAAACTCTTGTTTGTATTGCGTCAGAATACAAAATTTGGGAAGGAAGAAGGCAAAACCTACTCAGACCCAGGAAACATTTAAGAAATTGCCACTCAAGAAAGCACAAATTGCCTGAAGCACCCAAAACAATGACAGCAAGCCAGAATTGGAGCACGCCAACAGCTGTGTCCTTTTTGAAAAAGAACCTTCCTATTGTGCCCTGAACTCAATATGCCAGCATCAAAACCAAAGCTGACATGAGAAAATTGATTACAAACCATGATAAAGAAGAAAAATGAGAAAAAAGCCAAAGAAATGCAAGAATCCATAATGATATTGGGGTTGATTTAGTCGCCAGAAACCGGCTTTTCCCGGATTCATCCACGCCTCCAGCTGACTGCCTGTTTATTTCTGACTGCATTAACCTGAAAATCACAGTGAAAATCAGTTTGTAGGCAATTAATATCTGTCACCTCAGCCAATGTGTTCCATGTTATTTTCCAAATCACAAAAACTCACCTTGGTCATGTTACCTGTAGATTTCTAAGCTTCAAATGGTTATTTGTTGTGTTTTTTATTTCATAATGGCTACTCTGTCCAAACTCTTGTTTGTATTGCGTCAGAATACAAAATTTGGGAAGGAAGAAGGCAAAACCAACTCAGACCCCGAAAACATTTAGGAAATTGCCACACAGAAACCAAAAGTCAGCAGATGCACCCAAAACAATGACAGCTAGCCAGAATTGGACCATGCCAACAGCTGTGCCCTGATTGAAAAAGAACCATCCTTTGTTGCCCTGAAGTCAATATGCCAGCCGCAAAACCAAAGCTCACATCAGAAAGTTCATTACAAACATGATAAATAATTAAAATGAGAAAAAAGGCAAAGAAATGCAAGAATCCATAATGATATTGGGCTTGATTTAGTCACAAGGAGACTGGCTGTTTACAGATTCATCCACCCCTCCAGCTTAGTGCCAGTGGAATTCTGATTGAATTAACCAGCAAATCGCAGGAAACTCAGTTTGCAGTTAATTAATGTCTGTCACCTCAGTCAAAGTGTTCCATTTCATTTTCCAAAACACAAAAACTCACCTTGGTCGTGTTACCTGTAGATTTATAAGCTTCAAATGCCTAATTGTTGTGTTGTTTATTTCATAATGGCTACTCTGCCCAAACTCTTGTTTGTATTGCGTCAGAATACAACATTTGGGAAGGAAGAAGGCAAAACCAACTCAGACCCAGAAAACATTTAGGAAATTGCCGCTCAAGAAACCGAAAGTCAGCAGAGGCACCCAAAACAATGACAGCAAGCCAGATTTGGAGCAAGCCAACAGCTGTGCCCTGATTGAAAAAGAGCTATCCTCTTGTGCCCTGAACTGCATGTTGCAGCCTCAAAACCAAAGCTCACATCAGAAAATTCATTGCATAGCATGATAAATATGGGCAATGTGAAAAAGCCAAAGAAATGCAAGAGTCCTTTGTGATATTGGGCTGGATTTAGACACAAGGAAACTGCCTGTTTCCAGATTCACCTCCCCCTTTCACCGACTGACTTTGGAATTCTGATTGAATTCACCTCAAAATTGCACTCACACTCAATTTGTAGGAAATTAGTATCTGTCCCCTCAACAGAAGGGTTCCATGTCATTTTCTGAAACACAGAAACTCATCTTGGTCGTGTTGCCTCTAGATTTCTAATCCTGAAAGGCCAATTTGCTGAGTTTTTTTTTTTCTTTCATAAAGGCTACTCTGTCCAAACTCTTGCTTGTATTGCATCAGAATACAAAATTTGGGAAGGAAGAAGGCAAAACCAACTCAGACCCAGAAAACATTTAGGAAATTGCCGCTCAAGAAACCAAAAGTCAGCTGAGGCACCCACAACCATGACAGCAAGCCAGAATTGCAGCAAGCCAACAACTGTTCCCCGATTGAAAAAGCACCATCCTCTTGTGACCTGAACTCAATATTCCAGCCTCAAAACCAAAGCTCACATCAGAAAATTCATCACAAACCATGATAAATAAGAAAAATGAGAAAAAAGCCAAAGAAATGCAAGAATCCCTATTGATATTGGGATTAATTTAGTTGCAAGGAAACTGGCTGTTACCGGATTCATCCACCCCTCCAGCTGACTGCCTGTGGAATTCTGACTGAATTAACCTCAACATCGCAGTGAAACTCAGTTTGGAGGCAATTAATAACTGTCACCTCAGCCAAAGTGTTCCATTTTAGTTTCCAAAACACAAAAACTCACCTTGGTCGTGTTACCTGTAGATTTAAAAGCTTCAAACGCCTATTTGTTGTGTTGTTTATTTCATAAGGGCTACTCTGAAAACTCTTGTTTGTATTGCGTCAGAATACAAAATTTGGGAAGGAAGAAGGCAAAACCAACTCAGACCCAGAAAACATTTAGGAAATTGCCGCTCAACAAACCACAAATTGCCAGAGGCACCCAAAACAATGACAGCAAGCCAGAATTGGAGCACGCCAACAGCTGTGTCCTTTTTGAAAAAGAACCTTCCTATTGTGCCCTGAACTCAACATGCCAGCATCAAAACCAAAGCTGACATGAGAAAATTGATTACAAACCATGATAAACAAGAAAAATGAGAAAAAAGCCAAAGAAATGCAAGAATCCATAATGATATTGGGGTTGATTTAGTCGCAAGGAAACCGGCTGTTCCCGGATTCCTCCACCCCTCCAGCTGACTGCCTGTGGAATTCTGACTGAATTAACGTGAAAATCTTAGTGAAACTCAGTTTGGAGGCAATTCATGTCTGTCACCTCAGCCAAAGTGTTCCATTTTATTTTCCAAAACACAAAAATTCACCTTGGTCGTGTTACCTGTAGCTCCAAACACCTATTTGTGGTGTTTTTTATTTCATAATGGCTACTCTGCCCAAACTCTTGTTTGTATTGTGTCAGAATACAAAATTTGGGAAGGAAGAAGGCAAAACCAACTCAGACACAGAAAACATTTAGGAAATTGCCCCTCAAGAAACCAAAGGCTGCTAAGGCACCAAAAACCTTTAAAGCAAGGCAGAATTGGAGCAAGCCAACAGCTGTGCCATGATTGAAAAAGAGGCATCTTCCTGGGCCCTCAACTCAATATGCCAGCCTCAAAATCAAAGCTCACATCAGAAAATTCATTACAAACCATGATAAATAAGAAAAATGAGAAAAAAGGCAAAGAAATGCAAGAATCCATAATGATATTGGGCTTGAATTAGTCGCAAGGAGACTAGCTGTTCACAGATTCATGCACCCCTCCAGCTGACTGCCTGTGGAATTCTGACTGAATTAACCTGAAAATCGCAGTGAAACTCAGTTTGGAGGCTATTAATATCTGTCACCTCAGCCAAAGTGTTCCATTTTATTTTCCAAAGCACAAAAACTCACCTTGGTCATGTTACCTGTAGATTTCTAAGCTTCAAACGCCTATTTGTGGTGTTTTTTATTTCACAATGGCTACTCTGTCCAAACTCTTGTTTGTATTGCATCAGAATACAAAATTTGGGAAGGAAGAAGGCAAAACCAACTCAGACCCAGAAAACATTTAGGAAATTGCCGCCCAAGAAACCAAAACTCAGCTGAGGTACCCAAAACAATGACAGCAAGCCTGAATTGGAGAAAGCCAACGGCTGTGCCCTGATTGAAAATGAACCTTCTTCTTGTGTACTGAACGCAATATGCTGGCCTCAAAACCAAAGCTCACATCAGAAAATTCATTACAAACCATGATAAAGAAGAAAAATGAGAAAAAAGGCAAAGAAATGCAAGAATCCATAATGATATTGGGCTTGATTTAGAGCAAGGAAACCGGCTGTTCCCGGATTCATCCAACCCTCAGCTGACTGCCTGTGGAATTCTGACTGAATTAACCTGAAAATCGCAGTGAAACTCAGTTAGGAGGCAATTAGATTTCTAAGCTTCAAAAGTCTATTTCTTGTGTTTTGTATTTCATAATGGCTACTCTGTCCAAACTCTTGTTTGTATGGCATCAGAATACAAAATTTGGGAAGGAAGAAGGCAAAACCAACTCAGACCCAGAAAACATTTAGGAAATTGCAGCTCAAGAAACCAAATGTCAGCTGAGGTACCCAAAACAATGACAGCAAGCCAGAATTGGAGCAAGCCAACAGCTGTGCCCTGATTGAAAATGAACCTTCCTCTTGTGCCCTGAACTCCATATTGCAGCCTCTACACCAAAGTTCAGATGAGAAAATTCATTACAAACTAATAAATAACAGAAATGTGAAAAAGCCAAAGAAATGCAAAAGTCCATTTTGATATTTGGCTGGATTTAGACACAAGGAAACTGCCTCTTTTTAGATTCACCCCCCCCTTCCACAGACTGACTTTGAAATTGTGATTGAATTCACCTCAAAATCGCACTCATACTCAATTTGGAGGGAATTAGAATCTGTCCCCTCAGCAGAAGGGTTCCATGTCATTTTCCAAAACACAGAAACTCATCTTGTTGGTGTTGCCTGTAGATTTCTAATCCTCAAAGCCAATTAGCTGTATTTTTTTTTCTTTCATAATGGCTACTCTCTCCAAACTCTTGTTTGTATTGCGTGAGAATAGAAAATTTGGAAAGGAAGAAGGGAAAGCATGCTCACCCAGAAAACATTTAGGAAATTGCCGCTCAACAAACCAAAAGTCAGCTGAGGCACCCACAAACATGACAGCAAGCCAGAATTGGAGCAAGCCAACAGCTGTGCCGTGATTGCAAAAGAATCATCCTCTTGTTCCCTGAACTCCATAGTGCAGCCTCAAAACCAAAGCTCACATCAGAAAATTCATTACAAACCTTGATAAATAAGAAAAATGAGAAAAGCCAAAGATGCAAGAATCCATAATCATATTGGGCTTGATTTCACACAAGGAAACTGGCCGTTCCCGGATTCATCCACCCCTCCAGCTGACTGCCTGTGGAATTCTGATTGAATTAACCTGAAAATCGCAGTGAAACTCAGTTTGGAGGGAATTAATGTCTGTCACCTCAGCCAAAGTGTTCCATTTCATTTTCCAAAACACAAAAACTCACCTTGGTCGTGTTACCTGTAGATTTATAAGCTTCAAACGCCTATTTGTTGTGTTGTTTATTTCATAATGCCTACTCTGTCCAAACTCTTGTTTGTATTGCGTCAGAATACAAAATTTGGGAAGGAAGAAGGCAAAACCAACTCAGACCCAGAAAACATTTGGAAATTACCACTCAAGAAACCACAAATCAGCTGAGGCACCAAAAACAATGACAGCAAGCCAGAATTGGAGCAAGCCAACAGCTGTGCCCTGATTGAAAAAGACCCTTCCTCTTGTGCCCTGAACTCAATATTGCAGCTTCGAAACCAAGGCTCACATCAGAAAATCCATTACAAACCATGATAAATAGGAAAAATGAAAAAATGCCAAAGAAATGCAAGAATGCATAATGATATTGGGCTTGATTTAGTCACAAGGAAACCGGCTGTTCCCGGATTCATCCACCCCTCCAGCTGACTGCCTGTGGAATTCTGACTGAATTAACCTGAAAATCACAGTGATACTCAGTTTGGAGTTAATTAATATCTGTCACCTCAGCCAAAGTGTTCCATTTTAGTTTCCAAAACACAAAAACTCTCCTTGGTTATGTTACCTGTAGATTTATAAGGTTTAAACGCATATTTGTTGTGTTTTTTATTTCAAAAAGGCTATTCCGCACAAACTCTTGTTTGTATTGCATCAGAATACAAAATTTGGGAAGGAAGAAGGCAAAACCAACTCAGACCCAGAAAACATTTAGGAAATTGCCGCTCAAGAAACCACAAATCGGCTGAGGCACCCAAAACAATGACAGCAAGCCAGAATTGGAGCAAGCCAACAGCTCTGCCCTGATTGGAAAAGACCATTCCTCTTATGCCCTGAACTCCATACTGAAGCCTTAAATCCAAAGCTCACATCAAAAAATTCATTACAAAGCATGATAAATAAGAAAAATGAGAAAAAAGCCAAAGAAATGCAAGCGTACTTTGTGATATTTGGCTGGATTTAGACACAAGGAAACTGCCTGTTTCCAGATTCATCCCACCCTTCCACTGACTGACTTTGGAATTCTGATTGAATTCACCTCAAAATCGCAGTCACACTCAATTTGGAGGGAATTAGAATCTTTCCCCTCAGCAGAATGGTTCCATGTCATTTTCCAAAACACAGAAACTCATCTTTTTTGTGTTGCCTATAGATTTCTAATCCTGAACGGCCAATTTGCTATGTTTTTGTTTTTCTTTCATAATGGCTATTCTGTCCAAAATCTTGCTTGTATTGCGTCAGAATACAAAATTTGGGAAGAAGAAGGCAGAACCGACTCAGACCCAGAAAACATTGAGGAAATTGCTACACAAGAAACCACAAATCAACTGAGGCACCCAAAACAATGACAGCAAGCCAGATTTGGAGCATGCCAACAGCTGTGCCCTGATTGAAAAACAACCTTGCTCTTGTGCCCTGAACTCCATACTGCAGGCTCAAAACCAAAGCTCACATCAGAAAATTCATTACAAACCATGATAAATAAGACAAATGAGAAAAAAGCCAAAGAAATGGAAGAATCCATAATGATATTGGGCTTGATTTAGTCGCAAGGAAACCGGCTTTTCCCGGATTCATCCGCCCCTCCAGCTAACTGCCTGTGGTATTTGGAATGAATTAATGTGCAAATCAAAGTGAAACTCAGTTTGGAGGCTATTAATATCGGTCACCTCAGCAAAAGTGTTCCATTTTAGTTTCCAAAACACAAAAACTCACCTTCGTCAAGTTATCTGTATAATTCTAAGCTTCAAACAACTATTGGTTGTGTTTTTTTATTTTATAATGGCTACTCTGTCCAAACTCTTGTTTGTATTACCTCAGAATATAAAATTTCAGAAGGAAGATGACAAAAGCAACTCAGACCCTGAAAACAATTATAAAATTGACACTCAAGAAACCTAAACTCAGGTGAGACACCCAAAGCAATGACAGCAAGCCAGAATTGGAGCAAGCCAACAGCTGTGCCCTGATTGAAAAACAACCTTCCTCTTGTGCCCTGAACGCAATATGCCAGCCTCAAAACCAAAGCTCACATCAGAAAATTCATTACAAACCATGATAAACAAGAAAAATGAGAAAAAAAGCCAAAGAAATGCAAGAATCCATAATGATATTGGGCTTGATTTAGTCGCAAGGAAACCGGCTGTTCCCGATTCATCCAACCCTCCAGCTGACTGCCTCTGGAATTCTGACTGAATTAACCTGAAAATCGCAGTGAAACTCAGTTTGGAGGCTATTAATATCGGTCACCTCAGCCAAAGTGTTCCAGTTTAGTTTCCAAAACACAAAAACTCACCTTGGTCGTGTTACCTGTAGATTTCTAAGCTTCAAACACCTATTTGTTGTGTTTTTTATTTCATAGTGGCTACTCTATACAAACTCTTGTTTGTATTGTGTCAGAATAAAAAATTTGGGAAGGAAGAAGGCAAAACCAACTAAGACCCAGAAAACATTTAGGAAATTGCCGCTCAAGAAACCAAAAGTCAGCGGAGGCACCCAAACCAATGACAGCAAGCCAGAATTGGAGCAAGCCAACAGCTGTGCCCTGATTGAAAACGAACCTTCCTCTTGTGCCCTGAACTCAATATACCAGCCTCAAAACCAAAGCTCATATTAGAAAATTCATTACAAATCATGATAAATAAGAGAAATGAGAAAAAATCCAAAGAAATGCAAGAATCCATAAAGATATTGGCTTGATTTAGTCACAAGGAAACCGGCTGTTCCCGGATTCATCCAACCCTCAGCTGACTGCCTGTGGAATTCGGACTGAATTAACCTGAAAATCGCAGTGAAACTCAGTTTAGAGGAAATTAATATCTGTCACCTCAGCCAAAGTGTTCCATTTTATTTTGGAAAACAAAAAACTCATCTTGGATGTGTTACCTGTAGATTTATAAGCTTCAAATGCCTATTTGTTGTGTTGTTTATTTCATAAGGGCTACTCTGTCCAAATTCTTGTTTGTATTGCGTCAGAATACAAAATTTGGGTAGGAAGAAGGCAAAACCAACTCAGACCCAGAAAACATTTAGGAAATTGCCGCTCAAGAAACCACAAATTGCCTGAGGCACCCAAACCAATGACAGCAAGCCAGAATTGGAGCAAGCCAACAGCTGTGCCCTGATTGAAAACGAACCTTCCTCTTGTGCCCTGAACTCAATATGCCAGCCTCAAAACCAAAGCTCATATTAGAAAATTCATTACAAATCATGATAAATAAGAGAAATGAGAAAAAATCCAAAGAAATGCA
This sequence comes from Oryctolagus cuniculus, assembly GCF_051225735.1. Classification (NCBI taxonomy): domain Eukaryota; kingdom Metazoa; phylum Chordata; class Mammalia; order Lagomorpha; family Leporidae; genus Oryctolagus; species Oryctolagus cuniculus. The sequence continues at coordinate 25,359,689 of NC_142873.1, forward strand.
AGAATCCATAATGATATTGGCTTGATTTAGTCACAAGGAAACTGGCTTTTCCCGATTGATCCACCCCTCCAGCTAACTGCCTGTGGAATTCTGACTGAATTAACCTGAAAATCGCATTGAAAATCAGTTTGGAGGCAATTAATATCTGTCACCTCAGCCAAAGTGTTCCATTTTATTTTCAAAAACACAAAAACTCACCTTCGTCATGTTATCTGTAGATTTCTAAGCTTCAAACACCTATTGGTTGTGTTTTTTTATTTCATAATGGCTACTCTGTCCAAACTCTTATTTGTATTACGTCAGAATACAAAATTTGGGAAGGAAGATGACAAAACCACCTCAGACCCTGAAAACATTTAGAAAATTGACACTCAAGAAACATAAACTCAGGTGAGACACCCAAAACAATGACAGCAAGCCAGAATTGGAGCACGCCAACAGCTGTCCCCTGATTGAAAAAGAACCTTCCTCTTTTGCCCTGAACTCAATACGCCAGCCTCAAAACCAAAGCTCACATCAGAAAATTCATTACAAACCATGATAAATAAGAAAAATGAGAAAAAAGCCAAAGAAATGCAAGAATCCATAATGATATTGGGCTTGATTTATTCGCAAGGAAACCGGCTGTTCCCAGATTCATCCACCCCTCCAGCTGACTGCCTGTGGAATTCTGACTGAATGAACCTGAAAATCGCAGTGAAACTCAGTTTGGAGGCAATTAATATCTGTCACCTCAGCCAAAGTGTTCCATTTGTGTTTCCAAAACACAAAAACTCACCTTGTCGTGTTACCTGTGGATTTCTAAGCTTCAAACGCCTATTGGTTGTGTTTTTTATTTCATAATTGCTAACCTGTCCTAACTATTGTCTGTATTGCATCAGAATACAAAATTTGGGAAAGAAGAAGGCAAAACCTACTCAGACCCAGAAAACATTTAGGAAATTGCTGCTCAAAAAACCACAAATTGCCTGAGGCACCCAATACAATGACAGCAAGCCAGAATTGGAGCAAACCAACAGCTGTGCCCTGGTTGAAAAAGACCATTCCTCCAGTGCCCTGAACTCCACATTGAGCCTTAAAAACAAAGCTGACATGAGAAAATTCATTACAAACCATGATCAATAAGAAAAATGAGAAAAAAGCCAAAGAAATGCAAGAATCCATAATGATATTGGGCTTGATTTATTCGCAAGGAAACCGGCTGTTCCAGGATTCATCCACCCCTCCAGCTGACTGCCTGTGGAATTCTGACTGAATTAACCTGAAAATCGCAGTGAAACTCAGTTTGGAGGCTATTAATATCTGTCACCTCAGCCAAAGTGTTCCATTTTATTTTCCAAAACACAAAAACTCACCTTCTTCATGTTACATGTGGATTTATCAGCTTCAAACGCCTATTGGTTGTGTTTTTAATTCATAATTGCTAACCTGTCCTAACTATTGTCTCTATTGCATCAGAATACAAAATTTGGGAAGGAAGAAGGCAAAACCTACTCAGACCCAGAAAACATTTAGGAAATTGCCACTCAAGAAACCACAAAATCCCTGAGGCACCGAAAACAATGACAGCAAGCCAGAATAGGAGCAAGCCAACAGCTGTGCCCTGATTGAAAAAGACCATTCCTACGGTGCCCTGAACTCCATATTGAAGCCTTAAAACCAAAGCTGACATGAGAAAATTCATTACAAACCATGATAAATAAGAAAAATGAGAAAACAGCCAAAGAAATGCAAGAATCCATAATGATATTGGGCTTGATTTAGTCGCAAGGAAACCGGCTGTTCCAGGATTCATCCACCCCTCCAGCTGACTGCCTGTGGAATTCTGACTGAATTAACCTGAAAATCGCAGTGAAACTCAGTTTGGAGGCAATTAATATCTGTCACCTCAGCCAAAGTGTTCCATTTTATTTTCCAAAACACAAAAACTCATCTTGGATGTGTTACCTGTAGATTTATAAGCTTCAAACGCCTATTTGTTGTGTTGTTTATTTCATAAGGGCTACTCTGTCCAAATTCTTGTTTGTATTGTGTCAGAATACAAAATTTGGGAAGGAAGAAGGCAAAACCAACTCAGACCCAGAAAACATTTAGGAAATTGCCGCTCAAGAAACCACAAATTGCCTGAGGCACCCAAACCAATGACAGCAAGCCAGAATTGCAGCAAGCCAACAGCTGTGCCCTGATTGAAAACGAACCTTCCTCTTGTGCCCTGAACTCAATATGCCAGCCTCAAAACCAAAGCTCACATCAGAAAATTCATTACAAACCATGATAAATAAGAAAAAAGAGAAATAAGCCAAAGAAATGCAAGAATCCATAATGATATTGGGCTTGATTTAGTCACAAGGAAACCGGCTGTTCCCAGATTCATCTGCCCCTCCAGCTAACTGCCTGTGGTATTTGGACTGAATTAACCTGCAAATCGCAGTGAAACTCAGTTTGGAGGCTATTAATATCGGTCACCTCAGCCAAAGTGTTCCAGTTTAGTTTTCAAAACACAAAAACTCACCTTGGTTGTGTTACCTGTAGATTTCTAAGCTTCAAACACCTATTTGTTGTGTTTTTTATTTCATAGTGGCTACTCTATACAAACTCTTGTTTGTATTGTGTCAGAATACAAAATTTGGGAAGGAAGAAAGCAAAACCAACTAAGACCCAGAAAACATTTAGGAAATTAACGCTCAAGAAACCAAAAGTCAGCGGAGGCACCCAAAACAATGACAGGAAGACAGAATTGGAGCAAGCCAACAGCTGTGCCCTGATTGAAAACGAACCTTCCTCTTGTGCCCTGAACTCAATATGCCAGCCTCAAAACCAAAGCTCACATCAGAAAATTCATTACAAACCATGATAAATAAGAAAAATGAGAAAACAGCCAAAGAAATGCAAGAATCCATAATGATATTGGGCTTGATTTAGAGCAAGGAAACCGGCTGGTCCCGGATTCATCCAACCCTCAGCTGACTGCCTGTGGAATTCTGACTGAATTAACCTGAAAATCGCAGTGAAACTCAGTTTGGAGGCAATTAATATCTGTCACCTCAGCCAAAGTGTTCCATTTGTGTTTCCAAAACACAAAAACTCACCTTCTTCATGTTACATGTGGATTTATCAGCTTCAAACGCCTATTGGTTGTGTTTTTTATTTCATAATTGCTAACCTGTCCTAACTATTGTCTCTATTGCATCAGAATACAAAATTTGGGAAGGAAGAAGGCAAAACCTACTCAGACCCAGAAAACATTTAGGAAATTGCCACTCAAGAAACCACAAATTCCCTGAGGCACCGAAAACAATGACAGCAAGCCAGAATAGGAGCAAGCCAACAGCTGTGCCCTGATTGAAAAAGACCATTCCTACGGTGCCCTGAACTCCATATTGAAGCCTTAAAACCAAAGCTGACATGAGAAAATTCATTACAAACCATGATAAATAAGAAAAATGAGAAAACAGCCAAAGAAATGCAAGAATCCATAATGATATTGGGCTTGATTTAGTCGCAAGGAAACCGGCTGTTCCCAGATTCATCCACCCCTCCAGCTGACTGCCTGTGGAATTTGGACTGAATTAACCTGAAAATCGCAGTGAAACTCAGTTTGGAGGCAATTAATATCTGTCACCTCAGCCAAAGTGTTCCATTTTATTTTCCAAAACACAAAAACTCATCTTGGATGTGTTACCTGTAGATTTATAAGCTTCAAACGCCTATTTGTTGTGTTGTTTATTTCATAAGGGCTACTCTGTCCAAATTCTTGTTTGTATTGCGTCAGAATACAAAATTTGGGAAGGAAGAAGGCAAAACCAACTCAGACCCAGAAAACATTTAGGAAATTGCCGCTCAAGAAACCACAAATTGCCTGAGGCACCCAAACCAATGACAGCAAGCCAGAATTGCAGCAAGCCAACAGCTGTGCCCTGATTGAAAACGAACCTTCCTCTTGTGCCCTGAACTCAATATGCCAGCCTCAAAACCAAAGCTCACATCAGAAAATTCATTACAAACCATGATAAATAAGAAAAAAGAGAAATAAGCCAAAGAAATGCAAGAATCCATAATGATATTGGGCTTGATTTAGTCGCAAGGAGACCGGCTGTTCCCAGATTCATCCGCCCCTCCAGCTAACTACCTGTGGTATTTGGACTGAATTAACCTGCAAATCGCAGTGAAACTTAGTTTGGAGGCTATTAATATCGGTCACCTCAGCCAAAGTGTTCCAGTTTAGTTTTCAAAACACAAAAACTCACCTTGGTCGTGTTACCTGTAGATTTCTAAGCTTCAAACACCTATTTGTTGTGTTTTTTATTTCATAGTGGCTACTCTATACAAACTCTTGTTTGTATTGTGTCAGAATACAAAATTTGGGAAGGAAGAAAGCAAAACCAACTCAGACCCAGAAAACATTTAGGAAATTGCCGCTCAAGAAACCAAAAGTCAGCGGAGGCACCCAAAACAATGACAGGAAGACAGAATTGGAGCAAGCCAACAGCTGTGCCCTGATTGAAAACGAACCTTCCTCTTGTGCCCTGAACTCAATATGCCAGCCTCAAAACCAAAGCTCACATCAGAAAATTCATTACAAACCATGATAAATAAGAAAAATGAGAAAACAGCCAAAGAAATGCAAGAATCCATAATGATATTGGGCTTGATTTAGAGCAAGGAAACCAGCTGTTCCCGGATTCATCCAACCCTCAGCTGACTGCCTGTGGTATTTTGACTGAATTAACCTGAAAATCGCAGTGAAACTCAGTTTGGAGGCAATTAATATCTGTCACCTCAGCCAAAGTGTTCCATTTTATTTTCCAAAACACAAAAACTCATCTTGGATGTGTTACCTGTAGATTTATAAGCTTCAAACGCCTATTTGTTGTGTTGTTTATTTCATAAGGGCTACTCTGTCCAAATTCTTGTTTGTATTGCGTCAGAATACAAAATTTGGGAAGGAAGAAGGCAAAAGCAACTCAGACCCAGAAAACATTTAGGAAATTGCCGCTCAAGAAACCACAAATTGCCTGAGGCACCCAAACCAATGACAGCAAGCCAGAATTGCAGCAAGCCAACAGCTGTGCCCTGATTGAAAACGAACCTTCCTCTTGTGCCCTGAACTCAATATGCCAGCCTCAAAACCAAAGCTCACATCAGAAAATTCATTACAAACCATGATAAATAAGAAAAAAGAGAAATAAGCCAAAGAAATGCAAGAATCCATAATGATATTGGGCTTGATTTAGTCACAAGGAAACCGGCTGTTCCCAGATTCATCTGCCCCTCCAGCTAACTGCCTGTGGTATTTGGACTGAATTAACCTGCAAATCGCAGTGAAACTCAGTTTGGAGGCTATTAATATCGGTCACCTCAGCCAAAGTGTTCCAGTTTAGTTTTCAAAACACAAAAACTCACCTTGGTTGTGTTACCTGTAGATTTCTAAGCTTCAAACACCTATTTGTTGTGTTTTTTATTTCATAGTGGCTACTCTGTCCAAACTCTTGTTTGTATTGTGTCAGAATACAAAATTTGGGAAGGAAGAAGGCAAAACCAACTCAGACCCAGAAAACATTTAGGAAATTGCCGCTCAAGAAAGCAGATGTCAGCGGAGGCACCCAAAACAATGACAGGAAGACAGAATTGGAGCAAGCCAACAGCTGTGCCCTGATTGAAAACGAACCTTCCTCTTGTGCCCTGAACTCAATATGCCAGCCTCAAAACCAAAGCTCACATCAGAAAATTCATTACAAACCATGATAAATAAGAAAAATGAGAAAACAGCCAAAGAAATGCAAGAATCCATAATGATATTGGGCTTGATTTAGAGCAAGGAAACCGGCTGGTCCCGGATTCATCCAACCCTCAGCTGACTGCCTGTGGAATTCTGACTGAATTAACCTGAAAATCGCAGTGAAACTCAGTTTGGAGGCAATTAATATCTGTCACCTCAGCCAAAGTGTTCCATTTTATTTTCGAAAACACAAAAACTCATCTTGGATGTGTTACCTGTAGATTTATAAGCTTCAAATGCCTATTTGTTGTGTTGTTTATTTCATAAGGGCTACTCTGTCCAAATTCTTGTTTGTATTGCGTCAGAATACAAAATTTGGGAAGGAAGAAGGCAAAACCAACTAAGACCCAGAAAACATTTAGGAAATTGCCGCTCAAGAAACCACAAATTGCCTGAGGCACCCAAACCAATGACAGCAAGCCAGAATTGCAGCAAGCCAACAGCTGTGCCCTGATTGAAAAAGACCCTTCCTCTTGTGCCCTGAACTCAATATGCCAGCCTCAAAACCAAAGCTCATATTAGAAAATTCATTACAAATCATGATAAATAAGAGAAATGAGAAAAAATCCAAAGAAATGCAAGAATCCATAATGATATTGGCTTGATTTAGTCACAAGGAAACTGGCTGTTCCCGGATTCATCCACCCCTCCAGCTAACTGCCTGTGGAATTCTGACTGAATTAACCTGAAAATCGCATTGAAAATCAGTTTGGAGGCAATTAATATCTGTCACCTCAGCCAAAGTGTTCCATTTTATTTTCAAAAACACAAAAACTCACCTTCGTCATGTTATCTGTAGATTTCTAAGCTTCAAACACCTATTGGTTGTGTTTTTTTATTTCATAATGGCTACTCTGTCCAAACTCTTGTTTGTATTACGTCAGAATACAACATTTCAGAAGGAAGATGACAAAACCAACTCAGACCCTGAAACATTTAGAAAATTGACACTCAAGAAACATAAACTCAGGTGAGACACCCAAAACAATGACAGCAAGCCAGAATTGGAGCTAGCCAACAGCTGTGCTCTGATTGAAAAAGAACCTTCCTCTTTTGCCCTGAACTCAATATGCCAGCCTCAAAACCAAAGCTCACATCAGAAAATTCATTACAAACCATGATAAATAAGAAAAATGAGAAAAAAAGCCAAAGAAATGCAAGAATCCATAATGATATTGGGCTTGATTTATTCGCAAGGAAACCGGCTGTTCCCAGATTCATCCACCCCTCCAGCTGACTGCCTGTGGAATTCTGACTGAATGAACCTGAAAATCGCAGTGAAACTCAGTTTGGAGGCAATTAATATCTGTCACCTCAGCCAAAGTGTTCCATTTGTGTTTCCAAAACACATAAACTCACCTTGTCGTGTTACCTGTGGATTTCTAAGCTTCCAACGCCTATTGGTTGTGTTTTTTATTTCATAATGGCTAACCTGTCCTAACTATTGTCTGTATTGCATCAGAATACAAAATTTGGGAAGGAAGAAGGCAAAACCTACTCAGACCCAGAAAAATTTTAGGAAATTGCTGCTCAAAAAACCACAAATTGCCTGAGGCACCCAATACAATGACAGCAAGCCAGAATTGGAGCAAACCACAGCGGTGCCCTGATTGAAAAAGACCATTCCTCCAGTGCCCTGAACTCCACATTGCAGCCTTACAACCAAAGCTGACATGAGAAAATTCATTACAAACCATGATCAATAAGAAAAGTGAGAAAAAAGCCAAAGAAATGCAAGAATCCATAATGATATTGGGCTTGATTTATTCGCAAGGAAACCGGCTGTTCCCGGATTCATCCACCCCTCCAGCTGACTGCCTGTGGAATTCTGACTGAATTAACCTGAAAATCGCAGTGAAACTCAGTTTGGAGGCAATTAATATCTGTCACCTCAGCCAAAGTGTTCCATTTGTGTTTCCAAAACACAAAAACTCACCTTCTTCATGTTACATGTGGATTTATCAGCTTCAAACGCCTATTGGTTGTGTTTTTTATTTCATAATTGCTAACCTATCCTAACTATTGTCTCTATTACATCAGAATACAAAATTTGGGAAGGAAGAAGGCAAAACCTACTCAGACCCAGAAAACATTTATTAAATTGCCCCTCAAGAAACGACAAATTGCCTGAGGCACCGAAAACTATGACAGCAAGCCAGAATAGGAGCAAGCCAACAGCTGTGCCCTGATTGAAAAAAACCATTCCTACGGTGCCCTGAACTCCATATTGAAGCCTTAAAACCAAAGCTGACATGAGAAAATTCATTACAAACCATGATAAATAAGAAAAATGAGAAAACAGCCAAAGAAATGCAAGAATCCATAATGATATTGGGCTTGATTTAGTCGCAAGGAAACTGGCTGTGTCCGGATTCATCCAACCCTCCAGCTGACTGCCTGTGGAATTTGGACTGAATTAACCTGAAAATCGCAGTGAAACTCAGTTTGTAGGCAATTAATATCTTTCACCTCAGCCAAAGTGTTCCATTTTATTTTCCAAAACACAAAAACTCATCTTGGATGTGTTACCTGTAGATTCGTAAGCTTCAAATGCCTATTTGTTGTGTTGTTTATTTCATAAGGGCTACTCTGTCCAAATTCTTGTTTGTATTGCGTCAGAATACAAAATTTGGGAAGGAAGAAGGCAAAACCAACTCAGACCCAGAAAACATTTAGGAAATTGCCGCTCAAGAAACCACAAATTGCCTGAGGCACCCAAACCAATGACAGCAAGCCAGAATTGCAGCAAGCCAACAGCTGTGCCCTGATTGAAAACGAACCTTCCTCTTGTGCCCTGAACTCAATATGCCAGCCTCAAAACCAAAGCTCACATCAGAAAATTCATTACAAACCATGATAAATAAGAAAAATGAGAAAAAAGCCAAAGAAATGCAAGAATCCATAATGATATTGGGCTTGATTTAGTCGCAAGGAAACCGGCTATTCCCGGATTCATCCTCCCCTCCAGCTAACTGCCTGTGGTATTTGGACTGAATTAACCTGCAAATCACAGTGAAACTCAGTTTGGAGGCCTTTAATATCGGTCACCTCAGCCAAAGTGTTCCAGTTTAGTTTTCAAAACACAAAAACTCACCTTGGTCGTGTTACCTGTAGATTTCTAAGCTTCAAACACCTATTTGTTGTGTTTTTTATTTCATAGTGGCTACTCTATACAAACTCTTGTTTGTATTGTGTCAGAATACAAAATTTGGGAAGGAAGAAAGCAAAACCAACTAAGACCCAGAAAACATTTAGGAAATTGCCGCTCAAGAAACCACAAATTGCCTGAGGCACCCAAACCAATGACAGGAAGACAGAATTGGAGCAAGCCAACAGCTGTGCCCTGATTGAAAAAGACCCTTCATCTTGTGCCCTGAACTCAATATGCCAGCCTCAAAACCAAAGCTCATATTAGAAAATTCATTACAAATCATGATAAATAAGAGAAATGAGAAAAAATCCAAAGAAATGCAAGAATCCATAATGATATTGGCTTGATTTAGTCACAAGGAAACCGGCTGTTCCCGGATTCATCCACCCCTCCAGCTAACTGCCTGTGGAATTCTGACTGAATTAACCTGAAAATCGCATTGAAAATCAGTTTGGAGGCAATTAATATCTGTCACCTCAGCCAAAGTGTTCCATTTTATTTTCAAAAACACAAAAACTCACCTTCGTCATGTTATCTGTAGATTTCTAAGCTTCAAACACCTATTGGTTGTGTTTTTTTATTTCATAATGGCTACTCTGTCCAAACTCTTGTTTGTATTACGTCAGAATACAACATTTCAGAAGGAAGATGACAAAACCAACTCAGAACCTGAAAACATTTAGAAAATTGACACGCAAGAAACATAAACTCAGGTGAGACACCCAAAACAATGACAGCAAGCCAGAATTGGAGCAATCCAACAGCTGTGCCCTGATTGAAAAAGAACCTTCCTCTTGTGCCCTGAACTGAATATGCCAGGCTCAAAACCAAAGCTCACATCAGAAAATTCATTACAAACCATGATAAATAAGAAAAATGAGAAAAAAAGCCAAAGAAATGCAAGAATCCATAATGATATTGGGCTTGATTTATTCGCAAGGAAACCGGCTGTTCCCAGATTCATCCACCCCTCCAGCTGACTGCCTGTGGAATTCTGACTGAATTAACCTGAAAATCGCAGTGAAACTCAGTTTGGAGGCAATTAATATCTATCACCTCAGCCAAAGTGTTCCATTTGTGTTTCCAAAACACAAAAACTCACCTTGTCGTGTTACCTGTGGATTTCTAAGCTTCAAACACCTATTGGTTGTGTTTTTTATTTCATAATTGCTAACCTCTCCTAAAATTGTCTCTATTGCATCAGAATACAAAATTTGGGAAGTAAGAAGGCAAAACCAACTCAGACCCAGAAAACATTTAGGAAATTGCCGCTCAAAAAACCACAAATTGCCTGAGGCACCCAATACAATGACAGCAAGCCAGAATTGGAGCAAACCAACAGCTGTGCCCTGGTTGAAAAAGACCATTCCTCCAGTGCCCTGAACTCCACATTGCAGCCTTAAAACCAAAGCTGACATGAGAAAATTCATTACAAACCATGATCAATAAGAAAAATGAGAAAAAAGCCAAAGAAATGCAAGAATCCATAATGATATTGGGCTTGATTTATTCGCAAGGAAACCGGCTGTTCCCAGATTCATCCACCCCTCCAGCTGACTGCCTGTGGAATTCTGACTGAATTAACCTGAAAATCACAGTGAAACTCAGTTTGGAGGCAATTAATATCTGTCACCTCAGCCAAAGTGTTCCATTTGTGTTTCCAAAACACAAAAACTCACCTTCTTCATGTTACATGTGGATTTATCAGCTTCAAACGCCTATTGGTTGTGTTTCTTATTTCATAATTGCTAACCTGTCCTAACTATTGTCTCTATTGCATCAGAATACAAAATTTGGGAAGGAAGAAGGCAAAACCTACTCAGACCCAGAAAACATTTAGGAAATTGCCACTCAAGAAACCACAAATTCCCTGAGGCACCGAAAACAATGACAGCAAGCCAGAATAGGAGCAAGCCAACAGCTGTGCCCTGATTGAAAAAGACCATTCCTACGGTGCCCTGAACTCCATATTGAAGCCTTAAAACCAAAGCTGACATGAGAAAATTCATTACAAACCATGATAAATAAGAAAAATGAGAAAACAGCCAAAGAAATGCAAGAATCCATAATGATATTGGGCTTGATTTATTCGCAAGGAAACCGGCTGTTCCCAGATTCATCCACACCTCCAGTTGACTGCCTGTGGAATTTGGACTGAATTAACCTGAAAATCGCAGTGAAACTCAGTTTGGAGGCAATTAATATCTGTCACCTCAGCCAAAGTGTTCCATTTTAGTTTCCAAAACACAAAAACTCATCTTGGATGTGTTACCTGTAGATTTATAAGCTTCAAACGCCTTTTGTTGTGTTGTTTATTTCATAAGGGCTACTCTGTCCAAATTCTTGTTTGTATTGTGTCAGAATACAAAATTTGGGAAGGAAGAAGGCAAAACCAACTCAGACCCAGAAAACATTTAGGAAATTGCCGCTCAAGAAACGACAAATTGCCTGAGGCACCCAAACCAATGACAGCAAGCCAGAATTGCAGCAAGCCAACAGCTGTGCCCTGATTGAAAACGAACCTTCCTCTTGTGCCCTGAACTCAATATGCCAGCCTCAAAACCAAAGCTCACATCAGAAAATTCATTACAAACCATGATAAATAAGAAAAATGAGAAATAAGCCAAAGAAATACAAGAATCCATAATGATATTGGGCTTGATTTAGTCGCAAGGAAACCGGCTGTTCCCGGATTCATCCTCCCCTCCAGCTAACTGCCTGTGGTACTTGGACTGAATTAACCTGAAAATCGCAGTGAAACTCAGTTTGGAGGCTATTAATATCGGTCACCTCAGCCAAAGTGTTCCAGTTTAGTTTTCAAAACACAAAAACTCACCTTGGTCGTGTTACCTGTAGATTTCTAAGCTTCAAACAACTATTTGTTGTGTTTTTTATTTCATAGTGGCTACTCTATACAAACTCTTGTTTGTATTGTGTCAGAATACAAAATTTGGGAAGGAAGAAAGCAAAACCAACTAAGACCCAGAAAACATTTAGGAAATTGCCGCTCAAGAAACCACAAATTGCCTGAGGCACCCAAACCAATGACAGCAAGCCAGAATTGGAGCAAGCCAACAGCTGTGCCCTGATTGAAAAAGACCCTTCATCTTGTGCCCTGAACTCAATATGCCAGCCTCAAAACCAAAGCTCATATTAGAAAATTCATTACAAATCATGATAAATAAGAGAAATGAGAAAAAATCCAAAGAAATGCAAGAATCCATAATGATATTGGCTTGATTTAGTCACAAGGAAACCGGCTGTTCCCGGATTCATCCACCCCTCCAGCTAACTGCCTGTGGAATTCTGACTGAATTAACCTGAAAATCGCATTGAAAATCAGTTTGGAGGCAATTAATATCTGTCACCTCAGCCAAAGTGTTCCATTTTATTTTCAAAAACACAAAAACTCACCTTCGTCATGTTATCTGTAGATTTCTAAGCTTCAAACACCTATTGGTTGTGTTTTTTTATTTCATAATGGCTACTCTGTCCAAACTCTTGTTTGTATTACGTCAGAATACAACATTTCAGAAGGAAGATGACAAAACCAACTCAGACCCTGAAAACATTTAGAAAATTGACACTCAAGAAACATAAACTCAGGTGAGACACCCAAAACAATGACAGCAAGCCAGAATTGGAGCAATCCAACAGCTGTGCCCTGATTGAAAAAGAACCTTCCTCTTGTGCCCTGAACTGAATATGCCAGGCTCAAAACCAAAGCTCACATCAGAAAATTCATTACAAACCATGATAAATAAGAAAAATGAGAAAAAAAGCCAAAGAAATGCAAGAATCCATAATGATATTGGGCTTGATTTATTCGCAAGGAAACCGGCTGTTCCCAGATTCATCCACCCCTCCAGCTGACTGCCTGTGGAATTCTGACTGAATGAACCTGAAAATCGCAGTGAAACTCAGTTTGGAGGCAATTAATATCTATCACCTCAGCCAAAGTGTTCCATTTGTGTTTCCAAAACACAAAAACTCACCTTGTCGTGTTACCTGTGGATTTCTAAGCTTCAAACACCTATTGGTTGTGTTTTTTATTTCATAATTGCTAACCTCTCCTAAAATTGTCTCTATTGCATCAGAATACAAAATTTGGGAAGTAAGAAGGCAAAACCTACTCAGACCCAGAAAACATTTAGGAAATTGCCGCTCAAAAAACCACAAATTGCCTGAGGCACCCAATACAATGACAGCAAGCCAGAATTGGAGCAAACCAACAGCTGTGCCCTGGTTGAAAAAGACCATTCCTCCAGTGCCCTGAACTCCACATTGCAGCCTTAAAACCAAAGCTGACATGAGAAAATTCATTACAAACCATGATCAATAAGAAAAATGAGAAAAAAGCCAAAGAAATGCAAGAATCCATAATGATATTGGGCTTGATTTATTCGCAAGGAAACCGGCTGTTCCCAGATTCATCCACCCCTCCAGCTGACTGCCTGTGGAATTCTGACTGAATTAACCTGAAAATCACAGTGAAACTCAGTTTGGAGGCAATTAATATCTGTCACCTGAGCCAAAGTGTTCCATTTGTGTTTCCAAAACACAAAAACTCACCTTCTTCATGTTACATGTGGATTTATCAGCTTCAAACGCCTATTGGTTGTGTTTTTTATTTCATAATTGCTAACCTGTCCTAACTATTGTCTCTATTGCATCAGAATACAAAATTTGGGAAGGAAGAAGGCAAAACCTACTCAGACCCAGAAAACATTTAGGAAATTGCCACTCAAGAAACCACAAATTCCCTGAGGCACCGAAAACAATGACAGCAAGCCAGAATAGGAGCAAGCCAACAGCTGTGCCCTGATTGAAAAAGACCATTCCTACGGTGCCCTGAACTCCATATTGAAGCCTTAAAACCAAAGCTGACATGAGAAAATTCATTACAAACCATGATAAATAAGAAAAATGAGAAAACAGCCAAAGAAATGCAAGAATCCATAATGATATTGGGCTTGATTTAGTCGCAAGGAAACCGGCTGTTCCCGGATTCATCCAACCCTCCAGCAGACTGCCTGTGGAATTTGGACTGAATTAACCTGAAAATCGCAGTGAAACTCAGTTTGGAGGCAATTAATATCTGTCACCTCAGCCAAAGTGTTCCATTTTAGTTTCCAAAACACAAAAACTCATCTTGGATGTGTTACCTGTAGATTTATAAGCTTCAAACGCCTTTTGTTGTGTTGATTATTTCATAAGGGCTACTCTGTCCAAATTCTTGCTTGTATTGTGTCAGAATACAAAATTTGGGAAGGAAGAAGGCAAAACCAACTCAGACCCAGAAAACATTTAGGAAATTGCCGCTCAAGAAACGACAAATTGCCTGAGGCACCCAAACCAATGACAGCAAGCCAGAATTGCAGCAAGCCAACAGCTGTGCCCTGATTGAAAACGAACCTTCCTCTTGTGCCCTGAACTCAATATGCCAGCCTCAAAACCAAAGCTCACATCAGAAAATTCATTACAAACCATGATAAATAAGAAAAATGAGAAATAAGCCAAAGAAATACAAGAATCCATAATGATATTGGGCTTGATTTAGTCGCAAGGAAACCGGCTGTTCCCGGATTCATCCTCCCCTCCAGCTAACTGCCTGTGGTACTTGGACTGAATTAACCTGAAAATCGCAGTGAAACTCAGTTTGGAGGCTATTAATATCGGTCACCTCAGCCAAAGTGTTCCAGTTTAGTTTTCAAAACACAAAAACTCACCTTGGTCGTGTTACCTGTAGATTTCTAAGCTTCAAACACCTATTTGTTGTGTTTTTTATTTCATAGTGGCTACTCTATACAAACTCTTGTTTGTATTGTGTCAGAATACAAAATTTGGGAAGGAAGAAAGCAAAACCAACTAAGACCCAGAAAACATTTAGGAAATTGCCGCTCAAGAAACCACAAATTGCCTGAGGCACCCAAACCAATGACAGCAAGCCAGAATTGGAGCAAGCCAACAGCTGTGCCCTGATTGAAAAAGACCCTTCATCTTGTGCCCTGAACTCAATATGCCAGCCTCAAAACCAAAGCTCATATTAGAAAATTCATTACAAATCATGATAAATAAGAGAAATGAGAAAAAATCCAAAGAAATGCAAGAATCCATAATGATATTGGCTTGATTTAGTCACAAGGAAACCGGCTGTTCCCGGATTCATCCACCCCTCCAGCTAACTGCCTGTGGAATTCTGACTGAATTAACCTGAAAATCGCATTGAAAATCAGTTTGGAGGCAATTAACGTCTGTCACCTCAGCCAAAGTGTTCCATTTTATTTTCAAAAACACAAAAACTCACCTTCGTCATGTTATCTGTAGATTTCTAAGCTTCAAACACCTATTGGTTGTGTTTTTTTATTTCATAATGGCTACTCTGTCCAAACTCTTGTTTGTATTACGTCAGAATACAACATTTCAGAAGGAAGATGACAAAACCAACTCAGACCCTGAAAACATTTAGAAAATTGACACTCAAGAAACATAAACTCAGGTGAGACACCCAAAACAATGACAGCAAGCCAGAATTGGAGCAATCCAACAGCTGTGCCCTGATTGAAAAAGAACCTTCCTCTTGTGCCCTGAACTGAATATGCCAGGCTCAAAACCAAAGCTCACATCAGAAAATTCATTACAAACCATGATAAATAAGAAAAATGAGAAAAAAAGCCAAAGAAATGCAAGAATCCATAATGATATTGGGCTTGATTTATTCGCAAGGAAACCGGCTGTTCCCAGATTCATCCACCCCTCCAGCTGACTGCCTGTGGAATTCTGACTGAATGAACCTGAAAATCGCAGTGAAACTCAGTTTGGAGGCAATTAATATCTATCACCTCAGCCAAAGTGTTCCATTTGTGTTTCCAAAACACAAAAACTCACCTTGTCGTGTTACCTGTGGATTTCTAAGCTTCAAACACCTATTGGTTGTGTTTTTTATTTCATAATTGCTAACCTCTCCTAAAATTGTCTCTATTGCATCAGAATACAAAATTTGGGAAGTAAGAAGGCAAAACCTACTCAGACCCAGAAAACATTTAGGAAATTGCCGCTCAAAAAACCACAAATTGCCTGAGGCACCCAATACAATGACAGCAAGCCAGAATTGGAGCAAACCAACAGCTGTGCCCTGGTTGAAAAAGACCATTCCTCCAGTGCCCTGAACTCCACATTGCAGCCTTAAAACCAAAGCTGACATGAGAAAATTCATTACAAACCATGATCAATAAGAAAAATGAGAAAAAAGCCAAAGAAATGCAAGAATCCATAATGATATTGGGCTTGATTTATTCGCAAGGAAACCGGCTGTTCCCAGATTCATCCACCCCTCCAGCTGACTGCCTGTGGAATTCTGACTGAATTAACCTGAAAATCACAGTGAAACTCAGTTTGGAGGCAATTAATATCTGTCACCTGAGCCAAAGTGTTCCATTTGTGTTTCCAAAACACAAAAACTCACCTTCTTCATGTTACATGTGGATTTATCAGCTTCAAACGCCTATTGGTTGTGTTTTTTATTTCATAATTGCTAACCTGTCCTAACTATTGTCTCTATTGCATCAGAATACAAAATTTGGGAAGGAAGAAGGCAAAACCTACTCAGACCCAGAAAACATTTAGGAAATTGCCACTCAAGAAACCACAAATTCCCTGAGGCACCGAAAACAATGACAGCAAGCCAGAATAGGAGCAAGCCAACAGCTGTGCCCTGATTGAAAAAGACCATTCCTACGGTGCCCTGAACTCCATATTGAAGCCTTAAAACCAAAGCTGACATGAGAAAATTCATTACAAACCATGATAAATAAGAAAAATGAGAAAACAGCCAAAGAAATGCAAGAATCCATAATGATATTGGGCTTGATTTAGTCGCAAGGAAACCGGCTGTTCCCGGATTCATCCAACCCTCCAGCAGACTGCCTGTGGAATTTGGACTGAATTAACCTGAAAATCGCAGTGAAACTCAGTTTGGAGGCAATTAATATCTGTCACCTCAGCCAAAGTGTTCCATTTTAGTTTCCAAAACACAAAAACTCATCTTGGATGTGTTACCTGTAGATTTATAAGCTTCAAACGCCTTTTGTTGTGTTGATTATTTCATAAGGGCTACTCTGTCCAAATTCTTGCTTGTATTGTGTCAGAATACAAAATTTGGGAAGGAAGAAGGCAAAACCAACTCAGACCCAGAAAACATTTAGGAAATTGCCGCTCAAGAAACGACAAATTGCCTGAGGCACCCAAACCAATGACAGCAAGCCAGAATTGCAGCAAGCCAACAGCTGTGCCCTGATTGAAAACGAACCTTCCTCTTGTGCCCTGAACTCAATATGCCAGCCTCAAAACCAAAGCTCACATCAGAAAATTCATTACAAACCATGATAAATAAGAAAAATGAGAAATAAGCCAAAGAAATACAAGAATCCATAATGATATTGGGCTTGATTTAGTCGCAAGGAAACCGGCTGTTCCCGGATTCATCCTCCCCTCCAGCTAACTGCCTGTGGTACTTGGACTGAATTAACCTGAAAATCGCAGTGAAACTCAGTTTGGAGGCTATTAATATCGGTCACCTCAGCCAAAGTGTTCCAGTTTAGTTTTCAAAACACAAAAACTCACCTTGGTCGTGTTACCTGTAGATTTCTAAGCTTCAAACACCTATTTGTTGTGTTTTTTATTTCATAGTGGCTACTCTATACAAACTCTTGTTTGTATTGTGTCAGAATACAAAATTTGGGAAGGAAGAAAGCAAAACCAACTCAGACTCAGAAAACATTTAGGAAATTGCCGCTCAAGAAACCAAAAGTCAGCGGAGGCACCCAAAACAATGACAGGAAGACAGAATTGGAGCAAGCCAACAGCTGTGCCCTGATTGAAAACGAACCTTCCTCTTGTGCCCTGAACTCAATATGCATGCCTCAAAACCAAAGCTCACATCAGAAAATTCATTACAAACCATGATAAATAAGAAAAATGAGAAAAAAGCCAAAGAAATGCAAGAATCCATAATGATATTGGGCTTGATTTAGAGCAAGGAAACCGGCTGTTCCCAGATTCATCCACCCCTCCAGCTGACTGCCTGTGGAATTCTGACTGAATTAACCTGAAAATCGCAGTGAAACTCAGTTTGGAGGCAATTAATATCTGTCACCTTAGCCAAAGTGTTCCATTTTAGTTTTGAAAACACAAAAACTCATCTTGGATGTGTTACCTGTAGATGTCTAAGCTTCAAACGTCTATTTGTTGTGTTGTTTATTTCATAAGGGCTACTCTGTCCAAATTCTTGTTTGTATTGCGTCAGAATACAAAATTTGGGAAGGAAGAAGGCAAAACCACCTCAGACCCAGAAAACATTTAGGAAATTGCCGCTCAAGAAACCACAAATTGCCTGAGGCACCCAAACCAATGACAGCAAGCCAGAATTGGAGCAAGCCAACAGCTGTGCCCTGATTGAAAAAGACCCTTCCTCTTGTGCCCTGAACTCAATATGCCAGCCTCAAAACCAAAGCTCATATTAGAAAATTCATTACAAATCATGATAAATAAGAGAAATGAGAAAAAATCCAAAGAAATGCAAGAATCCATAATGATATTGGCTTGATTTAGTCACAAGGAAACTGGCTGTTCCCGGATTCATCCACCCCTCCAGCTAACTGCCTGTGGAATTCTGACTGAATTAACCTGAAA
This sequence comes from Oryctolagus cuniculus, assembly GCF_051225735.1. Taxonomy (NCBI): domain Eukaryota; kingdom Metazoa; phylum Chordata; class Mammalia; order Lagomorpha; family Leporidae; genus Oryctolagus; species Oryctolagus cuniculus. The sequence goes on from NC_142873.1 coordinate 25,378,309, forward strand.
ATCGCATTGAAAATCAGTTTGGAGGCAATTAATATCTGTCACCTCAGCCAAAGTGTTCCATTTTATTTTCAAAAACACAAAAACTCACCTTCGTCATGTTATCTGTAGATTTCTAAGCTTCAAACACCTATTGGTTGTGTTTTTTTATTTCATAATGGCTACTCTGTCCAAACTCTTGTTTGTATTACGTCAGAATACAACATTTCAGAAGGAAGATGACAAAACCAACTCAGACCCAGAAAACATTTAGGAAATTGATGCTCAAGAAACCACAAATTGGCTGAGGCACCCAAAACAATGACAGCAAGGCAGAATTGGAGCAAGCCAACAGCTGTGCCCTGATTGAAAAAGAACCATCCTCTTCTGCCCTGAACGCAATATGCCAGCCTCAAAACCAAAGCTCATATTAGAAAATTCATTACAAATCATGATAAATAAGAAAAATGAGAAAAAAGCCAAAGAAATGCAAGAATCCATAATGATATTTGCTTGATTTAGTCGCAAGGAAACTGGCTGTTCCCGGATTCATCCACCCCTCCAGCTGACTGCTGTGGAATTCTGACTGAATTAACCTGAGATTCGAAGTGAAACTGAGTTTGGAGGCAATTAACGTCTGTCACCTCAGCCAAAGTGTTCCATTTTAGTTTCCAAAACACAAAAATTCACCTTGGTCATGTTACCTGTAGATTTATAAGCCTCAAATGGCTATTTGTTGTGTTTTTTATTTCATAATGGCTACTCTGTCCAAACTCTTGGTTTTATTGTGTCAGAACACAAAATTTGGGAAGGAAGAAGGCAAAACTAACTCAGACGCAGAAAACATTTAAGAAATTGCCGCTCAAGAAACCAAAAATCAGCAGAGGCACCCAAAACAATGACAGCAAGCCAGAATTGGAGTAAGCGAACAGCTGTGCCCTGATTGAAAAAGAACCTTGCTCTTGTGCCCTGAACTCCATATTGCAGCCTCTACACCAAAGCTCACAACAGAAAATTCATTACAAATCATGATAAATAGGAGAAATGAGAAAAAAGCCAAAGAAATGCAAGAGTCCTTGTGATATTTTGCTGGATTTAGAAGCAAGGAAAATGACTGTTTCCAGATTCATCCCCCCCTCCCAAAGACTAACTTTGGAATTCTGATTGAATTCACCTCAAAATCGCACTCACATTCAATTTAGAGGGAATTAGTATCTACCCTCAGTAGAAGGGTTCCATGTCATTTTCCGAAACGCAGAAACTCATCTTGGTCGTGTTGCCTGTAGATTTCTAATCCTGAACGGCCAATTTGCTATATTTTTTTTTCTTTCATAATTGCTATTATGTCCAAAACTTGCTTCTATTGCATCAGAATACAAAATTTGGGAAGGAAGAAGGCAAAACCAACTCAGACCCAGAAAACATTTAGGAAATTGCCACTCAAGAAACCAAAAGTCAGCTGAGGCACCCAAAGAAATGACAGCAAGGCAGAATTGGAGCAAGCCAACAGCTGTGCCCTGATTGAAAAAGAACCTTCCTCTTGTGCCCTGAACTCCATGTTGCAACTTCGAAACCAAAGGTCACATCAGAAAATTCATTACAATCCATGATAAATAAGAAAAATGAGAAAAAAAAAAAAAGCAAAGAAATGCAAGAATCCATAATGGTATTGGGCTTGATTTAGTCGCAAGGAAACCGGCTGTTCCCGGATTCATCCACCCCTCCAGCTGACTGCCTGTGGAATTCTGACTGAATTAACCTGAAAATCGCAGTGAAACTCAGTTTGGAGGCAATTAATGTCTATCACCTTAGCCAAAGTGTTCCATTTTAGTTTCCAAAACACAAAAAATCACCTTGATCGTGTTATCTCTAGATTTCTAATCTTCAAACGCCTATTTGTGGTGTTTTTTATTTCATAATTGCTACTCTGTCCAAACTATTGTGTGTATTGCATGAGAATACAAAATTTGGGAAGGAAGAAGGCAAAACCAACTCAGACACAGAAAACATTTAGGAAATTGCCACTCAAAAAACCACAATTTGGTTGAGGCACTCAACACAATGACAGCAAGCCAAAATTGTAGCAAGCCAACAGCTGTGCCCTGATTGAAAAAGAACCATACTCTGGTGCCCTGAACTCCATAATGCAGCCTCAAAACCAAAGCTCACATCAGAAACTTCATTACAAACCATGATAAATTAGAAAAATGAGAAAAAAGGCAAAGAAATGCAAGAATCCATAATGATATTTGGCTTGATTTAGTTCCAAGGAGACCGGCTGTTCCCAGATTCATCCACCCCTCCAGCTGACTGCCAGTGGAATTCTGAGTAAAATAACCTGAAAATCACAGTGAAACTCAGTTTGGAGGCTATTAATATCTGTCACCTCAGCCAAAGTGTTTCATTTTATTTTCAAAAACACAAAAACTCACCTTGGTCATGTTACCTGTAGATGTCTAATCTTCAAACGCCTATTGGTTGTGTTTTTTTATTTCCTGATGGCTACTCTGCCCAAACTCTTCTTTGCATTGCGTCAGAATACAAATTTTGGAAGTAAGAAGGCAAAACCAACTCAGACCCAGAAAACATTTATGAAATTGCCCCTCAAGAAACCAAAAGTCAGCTGAGGCACCCAAACCAATGACAGCAATCCAGAATAGGAGCAAGCCAACAGCTGTGCCCTGAATGAAAAAGATCCTCGCTCTTGTGCCCTGAATTCAATATGGCAGCCTCAATACCAAAGCTCACATCAGAAAATTCATTACAAAGCATGATAAATAAGAAAAATGAGAAAAAAGCCAAAGAAATGCAAGAATCCATAATGATATTGGGCTTGATTTTGTCGCAAGGAAACTGGCTGTTCCCAGATTCATCCACCCCTCCAGGTGACTGCCTGTGGAATTCTGACTGAATTAACTTGAAAATCACAGTGAAACTCAGTTTGGTGGCAATTAATGTCTGTCTCCTCAGCCAAAGTGTTCCATTTTATTTTCCAAAACACAAAACCTCACCTTGGTCGTGTTACCTGCAGATGTCTAAGTTTCCAACGCCTATTGGTTGTGTTTTTTATTTCATAATGGCAACTCAGTCCAAACTCTTGTTTGTATTGCGTCAGAATACAAAATTTGGGAAGCAAGAAGGCAAAACCAACTCAGACCCAGAAAACATTTAGGAAATTGCTGCTCAAGAAACCAAAAGTCAGCTGAGGCACTAAAAACAATGACAGTAAGTAAGAATTGGAGCAAGCCAACAGCTGTGCCCTGATTGAAAAAGACCCTTCCTCTTGTGCCCTGAACTCAATATGCCAGCCTCAAAACCAAAGGTCACATCAGAAAATTCATTACAAACCATGATAAATTAGAAAAATGAGAAAAAAGCCAAAGAAATGCAAGAATCCATAATGATATTGGGCTTGATTTAGTCGCAAGGAGACCGGCTGTTCACAGATTCATCCACCCCTCCAGCTGACTGCCAGTGGAATTCTGAGTAAAATAACCTGAAAATCACAGTGAAACTCAGTTTCGAGGGAATTAATGTATGTCACCTCAGCCAATGTGTTCCATTTTATTTTCCAAAACATAAAAACTCACCTTGGTCATGTAACCTGTAGATTTCTAAGCTTCAAGCACCTATTTGTTGTGTTTTTTATTTCCTAATGGTTACTCTGCTCAAACTCTTGTTTGTATTGCGTCAGAATACAAAATTTGGGAAGCAAGAAGGCAAAACCAACTGAGACACAGAAAACATTTAAAAAATCGCCACTCAAGAAACCACAAATCGTCTGAGACACTAAAAACAATGACAGCAAGCCAGAATTGGAGCAAGCCAACAGCTGTGCCCTGATTGAAAAAGAACCTTCCTCTTGTGCCCTGAACTCAATATGCCAGCCTCAAAACCAAAGCTCACATCAGAAAATTCATTACAAACCATGATAAATAAGAAAAATGAGAAAAAAGGCAAAGAAATGCAAGAATGCATAATGATATTGGGCTTGATTTAGTCGCAAGGAAACCGGCTGTTCCCGGAATCATCCACCTCTCCAGCTGACTGCCTGTGGAATTCTGACTGAATTAACCTGTAAATCGCATTGAAACTCAGTTTGGAGGCAATTAATATCTGTCACCTCAGACAAAGTGTTCCACTTTATTTTCGAAAACACAAAAACTCACCTTGTTCGTGTTACCTGTAGATTAATAAGCTTCAAACGCGTATTTGTTTGTTTTTTTTATTTCATAATGGATACTCTGCCCAAACTCTTATTTGTATTGTGGCAGAATACAAAATTTGGGAAGGAAGAAGGCAAAACCAACACAGACCCAGAAAACATTTAGGAAATTACCTCTCAAGAAACCAAAATTAAGCTGAGGCACCCAAAACAATGACAGCAAGGCAGAATTGGAGCAAACCAACAGCTGTGCCCTGATTGAAAAAGATCCTTCCTCTTGTGCCCTGAACTCAATATGCCAGCCTCAAAACCAACGCTCACATCAGAAAATTCATTATAAACCATGAAAAATAAGGGAAATGTGAAAAAGGCAAACAAACGCAAACATCCTTTGTGATATTTGGCTGTATATAGACACAAGGAAACTGGCTGTTTCCAGATTCATCCACCAACCAGCTGACTGCCTGTGGAATTCTGACTGAATTAACCTGAAAATCGCAATGAAACTCAGTTTGGAGGCAATTAATATCTGTCACCTCAGCCAAAGAGTTCCATTTGTGTTTCCAAAACACAAAAACTCACCTTAGTCGTGTTACCTGTAGATTTATAAGCTTCAAATGCCTATTTGTTGTGTTATTGTTATTTCATAATAGCTACTCTGTCCAAACAATTTTTTGCATTGCATCAGAATAAAATTTGTGAAGGAAGAAGGCAAAAGCAACTCAAACCCAGAAAACTTTGAAGAAATTTCCACTCAAGAAACGAAAAGTCAGCTGAGGCACCCAAAACAATGACAGCAAGCTAGAATTGGAGCAAGCCAACAGGTATGCTCGGTTTTAAAAAGACCATTCCTCAAAGGCCCTGAACTCCATATTGCAGCCTCAAAACCAAAGCTCACATCAGAAACTTCATTACAAACCATGATAAATAAGAAAAATGAGAAAAAAGCCAAAGAAATGCAAGAATCCATAATGATATTGGGCTTGATTTAGTCGCAAGGAAACCGGCTGTTCCCGGATTCATCCACCGTTCCAGCTGACTGCCTGTGGAATTCTGACTGAATTAACCTGAAAATCAAAGTGAAACTCAGTTTGGAGGCAACTAATATCTGTCACCTCAGCCAAAGTGTTCCATTTGTGATTCCAAAACACAAAAACTCACCTTCGTCATGTTACCTGTAGATTTATAAGCTTCAGACGCCTATTGGTTGTGTTTTTTATTTTGTAATGGCTAACCAGTCCCAACTTTTGTTTGTGTTGCACCAGAACACAAAATTTGGGAAGGAAGAAGGCAAAACCAACTCAGACCCAGAAAACATTTAGGAAATTGCCACACAACAAACCACAAATCGACTGAGGCACCCAAAACAATGAGAGCAAGCCACAATTGGAGCAAGCCAACAGCTGTGCCCTGATTGAAAAGAACCTTCCTCTTGTGCCCTGAACTCCATATTCCAACCTCGAAACCAAAGCTCACATCAGAAACTTCACCTCAGCCAAAGTGTTCCATTTTATTTTCAAAAACACAAAAACTCACCTTAGTCATGTTACCTGTAGATTTCTAAGCTTCAAGCACCTATTTGTTGTGTATTTTATTTCCTAATGGTTACTCTGCCCAAACTCTTATTTGTATAGTGGCAGAATACAAAATTTGGGAAGCAAGAAGGCAAAACCAACTCAGACCCTGAAAACATTTAGGAAATTGCCACACAACAAACCACAAATTACCTGAGGCACCGAAAACAATGACAGCAAGAAAGAAATGGAGGAAGCCAACAGCTGTGCCCTGATTGAAAAAGACCATTCCTCCGGTGCCCTGATTTCAATATTGCAGCCTCAAAACCAAAGCTCACATCAGAAAATTCATTACAAACATTGATAAATAAGAGAAATGAGAAAAATGCCAAACAAATGCAAGAATCCATAATAATATTGGACTTGATTTAGTCGCAAGGAAACCGGCTGTTCCCGGATTCATCCACCCCTCCAGCTGACTGCCTGTGGAATTCTGACTGAATTGACCTGAAAATCGCAGTGAAACTCAGTTTGGAGGCAATTAATATCTGTCACCTCAGCCAAAGTGTTCCATTTTATTTTCCAAAACACAAAAACTCATCTTAGTCTTGTTACCTGTAGATGTCTAAGCTTGAAACGCCTATTTGTTGTGTTTTTTATTTCATAATGGCTAGTCTGTCCAAACTTTTGTTTGTATTGCGTCAGAATACAAAATTTGGGACGGAAGAAGGCAAAACCAACTCAGACCCAGAAAACATTTAGGAAATTGCTGCTCAAGAAACCAAAAGTCAGCTGAGGCACTAAATACAATGACAGCAAGCCAGAATTGGAGCAAGCCAACAGCTGTGCCCTGATTGAAAAAGAACCATCCTCTTGTGCCCTGAACTCAATATTCATGCCTCAAAATCAAAGTTCACATCAGAAAATTCATTACAATCCATGATAAATAAGAAAAATGAGAAAAAAGCCAAAGAAAGGCAAGAATCCATAATGATATTGGGCTTGATTCAGTCGCAAGGATACCGGCTGTTCCCGGATTCATCCACCCCTCCAGCTGACTGCCTGTGGAATTCTTACTGAATTAACCTGAAAATCGCAGTGAAACTCAGTTTGGAGGCAATTAATATGGGTCACCTCAGCAAAAGTGTTCCATTTGTGTTTCCAAAACACAAAAACTCACCTTGGTCATGTTACGTGTGGATTTATAAGCTTCAAACGCATATTGGTTCTGTTGTTTATTTCATAATGGCTAACCTGTCCCAACTTTTATTTGGATTGCGTAAGAATACAAAATTTGGGAAGGAAGAAGGCAAAACCAACTCAGACCCAGAAAATATTTAGGAAATTGCCGCTCAAGAAACCACAAATCGGCTGAGGCACCCAAAACAATGACAGGAAGCCAGAATTGGAGCAAGCCAACAGCTGTGCCCTGATTGAAAAAGACCCTTCCTCTTGTGCCCTGAACTCAATTTGCCAGTCTCAAAACCAAAGCTCACATCAGAAAATTCATTGCAAACCATGATAAATAAGAAAAATGTGAAAAAAGCCAAAGAAATGCAAGAATCCATAATGATATTGGGCATGATTTAGTCACAAGAAAACCGGCTGTTCCTGGATTCATCCACCCTCTAGCTGACTGCCTGTGGAATTCTGACAGAATTAACCTGAAAATCGCAGTGAAACTCAGTTTGGAGGCAATTAATGTCTGTCACCTAACCAAAGTGTTCCATTTTATTTTCCAAAACACAAAAACTCACCTTGGTCATGTTACCTTTGGATTTCTAAGCTTCAAACGTCTATTTGTTGTGTTTTTTATTTCATACTGGCTACTCTGCCGAAACTCTTGTTTATATTGCGTGAGAATACAAAATTTGGGAAGGAAGAAGGCAAAACCAACTCAGAGCCAGAAAACATTTAGGAAATTGCTGCAAAGAAACCACAAATCGGCTGAGGCACCCAAAACAATGACAGCAAGCCAGAATTGGAGCAAGCCAACAGCTGTGCCCTGATTGAAAAAGACCATACCTCCGGTGCCCTGAACTCCATATTGCTGCCTTAAAACCAAAGCTCACATGAGAAAATTCATTACAAACCATGACAAAGAAGAAAAACAGAAAAAAAAATCAAACAAATGCATGAATCCATAAAGATATTGGGCTTGATTTAGTCACAAGGAAACCGGCTGTTCCCGGATTCATCCACCCCTCCAGCTGACTGCCTGTGCAATTCTGACTGAATTAACCTGAAAATCGCAGTGAAACTCAGTTTGGAGGCTACTAATATCTGTCACCTCAGCCAAAGTGTACCATTTCACTTTCCAAAACACAAAAACTCACCTTGGTCGTGTTACCTGTAGATTTCTGAGCTTCAAATGCGTATTTGTGGTGTTTTTTATATCATAAGGGCTACTCTGTCCAAACTCTTGGTTGTATTGCATCAGAATACAAAATTTGGAAGGAAGATGACAAAACCAACTCAGAGCCAAAATAGATTTAGGAAATTGCCACTCAAGAAACCACAAATCGGCTGAGGCACCCAAACCAATGACAGCAAGTCCGAATTGGAGCAAGCCAACAGCTGTGCCCTGATTGAAAAAGAACCAACCTCTTGAGCCCTGTACTCAATATGCCAGCCTCAAAACCAAAGCTCACAACAGAAAATTCATGACAAACCATGATAAATAAGAAAAATGAGAAGAAAGCCAAAGAAATGCAAGAATCCATAATGATATTGGGCTTGATTTTGTCGCAAGGAAACCGGCTGCTTCCGGATTCATCCACCCCTCCAGCTGACTGCCTTTGGAATTCTGACTGAATTCACCTGAAAATCGCAGTGAAACTCAGTTTGGAGGCAATTAATATCTGTCACCTCAGCCAAAGTGTTCCATTTTACTTTCCAAAACACAAAAACTCACCTTGGTCGTGTTTCCTGTATATTTATAAGCTTCAAACGCCTATTTGTTGTGTTTTTTATTTCATAATGGCTACTCTGCCCAAACTCTTGTTTGTATTGCGTCAGAATAAAAAATTTGGGAAGGAAGAAGGCAAAACCAACTCAGACCCAGGAAACATTTAAGAAATTGCCACTCATGAAACCACACATTAGCTGAGGCACCCAAAACAATGACAGCAATCCAGAATTGGAGCAAGCCAACTGCTGTGTCTGATTGAAAACAATAATCCTCTTGTGGCCTGAACTCACTATGCCAGCCTCAAAACCAAAGCTCACATCAGAAATTTCATTACAAAGCATGATAAATAAGGGAAATGTGAAAAAGGTAAACAAATGCAAGCGTCCGTAGTGATATTTGGCTGGATTTAGACACAAGGAAACTGGCTGTTTCCAGATTCATCCCCCCCTTCCACTGACTGACTTTGGAATTCTGATTGAATTCACTTCAAAATCGCACTCACACTCAATTTGGAGGGAATTAGAATCTTTCCCCTCAGCAGAAGGGTTCCATGTCGTTTTCCAAAACACAGAAACTCATTTTGTTCGTGTTGCCTGTAGATTTCTAATCCTGAGCGGCCAATTTGCTGTGTTCTTTTTTTCTTTCATAATGGCTACTCTGTCCAAAATCTTGCTTGTATTGCATCAGAATACAAAATTTGGGAAGAAGGAGGCAAAACCGACTCAGACCTAGAAAACACTTAGGAAATTGCAACACAAGAAACCACAAATTGACTGAGGCACCCAAAACAATGACAGGAAGTCAAACAGTTGTGCCCTGCTTGAAAAAGAACCTTCCTCTTGTGCCCTGAACTCAATATGCCAGCCTCAAAACCAAAGCTCACATCAGAAAATTCATTACAAACCATGATAAATAAGAAAAATGAGAAAACATCCAATGAAATGCAAGAATCCATAATGATATTGGGCTTGATTTAGTCGCAAGGAAACCGGCTGTTCCCGGATTCATCCACCCCTCCAGCTAACTGCCTGTGGAATTCTGACTGAATTAACCTGAAAATCGCAGTGAAACTCTGTTTGGAGGCTATTAATATCTGTCACCTCAGCCAAAGTGTTCCATTTTATTTTCCAAATCACAAAAACTCACCTTGGTCGTGTTACCTGTAGATTTCCAAGCTTCAAATGACTATTTGTTGTGTTTTTTATTTCATAATGGCTACTCTCTCCAAACTCTTGTTTGTATTGCGTCAGAATACAAAATTTGGGAAGGAAGAAGGCAAAACCAACTCAGACCCAGGAAACATTTAAGAAATTGCCACTCAAGAAACCACACATTAGCTGAGGCACAGAAAACAATGACAGCAAGCTAGAATTGGAGCTTGCCAACAGCTGTGCCCTGATTGAAAAAGAACCTTCCTCTTGTGCCCTGAACTCAATATTGCAGCCTCAAAACCAAAACTCACATCAGAAAATTCTTTACAAATCATGATAAATAAGAGAAATGGGAAAAAAGCCAATGAAATGCAAGAGAACTTTGTGATATTTTGCTGGATTTAGATGCAAGGAAAATGACTGTTTCCAGATTAATCCCCACCTTCCACAGACTGACTTTGGAATTCTGAATGAATTCACCTCAAAATCGCACTCACACTCAATTTAGCGGGAATTAGTATCTGTCCCCTCAGTAGAAGGGTTTCATGTCATTTTCCGAAATGCAGAAACACATCTTGGTCATGTTGCCTGTAGATTTCTAATCCTGAAAGGCCAATTTGTTGTGTTTTTTTTTTTTCTTTCATAATTGCTATTATGTCCAAACTTTGTTTGTATTACATCAGAATACAAAATTTGGGAAGGAAGAAGGCAAAACCAACTCAGAGCCAGAAAACATTTAGGAAATTGCTGCTCAATAAACCAAAAGTCAGCTGAGGCACCCAAAACAATGACACCAAGCCTGAATTGGAGCAAGCCAACAGCTGTGCCCTGATTGAAAAAGACCATTCCTCAGGTGCCCTGAACTCAATATGCCAGCCTCAAAACCAAAGCTCACATCAGAAACTTCATTACAAACCATGATAAATAAGAAAAACGAGAAAAAAGCCAAAGAAATGCAAGAATCTATAATGATATTGGGCTTGATTTAGTCGCAAGGAAACCGGCTGTTCCTGGATTTTCCACCCCTCCAGCTGACTGCCTGTGGAATTCTGATTGAATTGACCTGAAAATCGCAGTGAAACTCAGTTTGGAGGCAATTAATATCTGTCACCTCAGCCAAAGTGTTCCATTTGTGTTTCCAAAACACAAAAACTCACCTTGGTCATGTTACCTTTGGATTTCTAAGGTTCAAACACCTATTTGTTGTATTTTTTATTTCATAATAGCCACTCTGCCCAAACTCTTGTTTGTATGGCGTCATAATACAAATTTTGGGAAGGAAGAAGGCAAAACCAACTCACACCAAAAAAACATTTAGGAAATTGCCGCTCAAGAAACCAAAGGCCGCTGAGGCACCAAAAACCTTTAAAGCAAGCCAGAATTGGAGCAAGCCAACAGCTGTGCCCTGATTGAAAAAGAACATTCCTCTTGTGCCCTGAACTCAATATGCCAGCCTCAAAACCAAAGCTCACATCAGAAAATTCATTACAAACCATGATAAATAAGAAAAATGAGAAAAAAGCCAAAGAAAGGCAAGAATCCATAATGATATTGGGCTTGATTTAGTCGCAAGGAAACCTGCAGTTCCGGGATTCATCCAACCCTCCAGCTGACTGCCTGTGGAATTCTGACTGAATTAACCTGCAAATAGCAGTAAAACTCAGTTTGGAGGCAATTAATATCTGTCACCTCAGCCAAAGTGTTCCATTTTAGTTTCCAAAACACAAAAACTCACCTTGGTCGTGTTACCTGTAGATGTCTAAGCTTCAATCGCCTATTTGTTGTGTTTTTTATTTCATAATGGCTACTCTGCCCAAACTCTTGTTTGTATTGCATCAGAATACAAAATTTGGGAAGGAAGAAGGCAACAACAACTCAGGCGCAGAAAATATTTATAAAATGGCTGCTCAAGAAACCAAAGGCCGCTGAGGCACCAAAAACCTTTAACCAACTGCTGTGCCCTCATTGAAAAAGAACCTTCCTCTGGTGCCCTGAACTCAATATGCCAGCCTCAAAACCAAAGCTCACATCAGAAAATTCATTACAAACCATGATAAATAAGAAAAATGAGAAAAAAGCCAAAGAAATGCAAGAATCCATAATGATAGTGGGCTTGATTTAGTCGCAAGGAAACCGGCTGTTCCCGGATTCATCCGCCGTTCCAGCTGACTGCCTGTGGAATTCTGACTGAATTAACCTGAAAATCGCAGTGAAACTCAGTTTGGAGGCAATTAACATCTGTCACCTCAGCCAAAGTGTTCCATTTTATTTTCCAAAACACAAAAACTCACCTTGGTCGTGTTACCTGTAGATTTATAAGGTTCAAATGCCTAATTGTTGTGTTGTTTATTTCATAATGGCTACTCTGCCCAAACTCTTGTTTGTATTGCGTCAGAATACAACATTAGGGAAGGAAGAAGGCAAAACCAACTCAGACCCAGAAAACATTTAGGAAATTGCCGCTCAAGAAACCAAAAATCAGCAGAGGCACCCAAAACAATGACAGCAAGCCAGATTTGGAGCAAGCCAACAGCTGTGCACTGATTGAAAAAGAGCTATCCTCTTGTGCCCTGAACTGCATGTTGCAGCCTCAAAACCAAAGCTCACATCAGAAAATTCATTACATAGCATGATAAATATGGGCAATGTGAAAAAGCCAAAGAAATGCAAGAGTCCTTTGTGATATTGGGCTGGATTTAGACACAAGGAAACTGCCTGTTTCCAGATTCACCCCCCCCCTTTCACCGACTGACTTTGGAATTCTGATTGAATTCACCTCAAAATTGCACTCACACTCAATTTGTAGGAAATTAGTATCTGTCCCCTCAGCAGAAGGGTTCCATGTCATTTTCCGAAACACAGAAACTCATCTTGGTGGTGTTGCCTGTAGATTCCTAATCCTGAAAGGCCAATTTGCTGAGTTTTTTTTTTTTCTTTCATAAAGGCTACTCTGTCCAAACTCTTGCTTGTATTGCCTCAGAATACAAAATTTGGGAAGGAAGAAGGCAAAACCAACTCAGACCCAGAAAATATTTAGGAAATTGCTGCTCAAGAAACCAAAAGTCAGCTGAGGCACCCAAAACAATGACATCAGGCCCAAATTAGAGCAAGCCAACAACTGTTCCCTGATTGAAAAAGCACCATCCTCTTGTGACCTGAACTCAATATTCCAGCCTCAAAACCAAAGCTCACATCAGAAAATTCATTACAAACCATGACAAAGAATAAAAACAGAAAAAAAAATCAAAGAAATGCATGAATCCATAATGATATTGGGCTTGATTTAGTCGCATGGATGCCGGCTGTTCTCGGATTCATCCACCCCTCCAGCTGACTGCCTGTGGAATTCTGACTGATTTAACCTGAACATCGCAGTGAAACTCAGTTTGGAGGCAATTAATATCTGTCACCTCAGACAAAGTGTTCCATTTTAGTTTCCAAAACACAAAAACTCACCTTGGTCGTGTTACCTGTAGATTTATAAGCTTCAAACGCCTATTTGTTGTGTTGTTTATTTCATAAGGGCTACTCTGAAAACTCTTGTTTGTATTGCGGGAGAATAAAACATTTGGGAAGGAAGAAGGCAAAACCAACTCAGACCAGAAAACATTTAGGAAATTGCCGCTCAAGAAACCACAAATCGGCTGAGGCACCCAAAACAATGACAGCAAGCCAGAATTGGAGCAAGCCAACACCTGTTCCCTGATTGAAAAAGACCATTCCTCCGGTGCCCTGAACTCCATATTGCAGCCTTGAAACCAAAGCTCACATCAGAAAATTCATTACAAACCATGACAAAGAAGAAAACAGAGAAAAAAGCAAAGAAATGCAAGAATCCATAATGATATTGGGCTTGATTCAGTCGCAAGGAAACCGGCTGTTCCCGGATTCATCCACCCCTCCAGCTGACTGCCTGTGCAATTCTAACTGAATTAACGTGAAAATCGCAGTGAGACTCAGTTTGGAGTTAATTAATATCTGTCACCTCAGCCAAAGTGTTCCATTTTAGTTTCCAAAACACAAAAACTCTCCTTGGTTATGTTAGCTGTAGATTTATAAGGTTTAAACGCATATTTATTGTGTTTTTTATTTCAAAAAGGCTATTCTGCCCAAACTCTTGTTTGTGTTGCGTCAGAATACAAAATTTGGGAAGGAAGAAGGCAAAAGCAACTCAGACCCAGAAAACATTTAGGAAATTGCCGCTCAAGAAACCACAAATCGGCTGAGGCACCCAAAACAATGACAGCAAGCCAGAATAGGAGCAAGCCAACAGCTCTGCCCTGATTGGAAAAGACCATTCCTCTTGTGCCCTGAACTCCATACTGAAGCCTTAAATCCAAAGCTCACATCAAAAAATTCATTACAAAGCATGATAAATAAGAAAAATGAGAAAAAAGCCTATGAAATGCAAGCGTACTTTGTGATATTTGGCTGGATTTAGACACAAGGAAACTGGCTGTTTCCAGATTCATCCCACCCTTCCACTGACTGACTTTGGAATTCTGATTGAATTCACCTCAAAATCGCAGTCACATTCAATTTGGAGGGAATTAGAATCTTTCCCCTCAGCAGAAGGGTTCCATGTCGTTTTCCAAAACACAGAAACTCATCTTTTTTGTGTTGCCTATAGATTTCTAATCCTGAACGGCCAATTTGCTGTGTTTTTTTTTTTTCTTTCATAATGGCTACTCTGTCCAAAATCTTGCTTGTATTGCGTCAGAATACAAAATTTGGGAAGAAGAAGGCAGAACCGACTCAGACCCAGAAAACATTGAGGAAATTGCTACACAAGAAACCACAAATTACCTGAGGCACCGAAAACAATGACAGCAAGAAAGAAATGGAGGAAGCCAACAGCTGTGCCCTGATTGAAAAAGAACCTTCCTCTTGTGCCCTGAACTCCATATTGCACACTCAAAACCATATCTCACATCAGAAAATTCATTACAAACCATGATAAATAAGAAAAATGAGAAAAAAAGCCAAAGAAATGCAAGAATCCATAATGATATTGGGCTTGATTTAGTCGCAAGGAAACCGGCTGTTCCCGGATTCATCCACCCTCCAGCTGACTGCCTGTGGAATTCTGACTGAATTCACCTGATAATCACAATGAAACTCAGTTTGGAGGCAACTAATGTCTGTCACCTCCGCCAAAGTGTTCCATTGTATTTTCCAAAACACAAAAACTCACCTTGGTCATGTTACCTGTAGATTTCTAATCTTCAAATGCGTATTTGTTGTGTTTTGTATTTCATAATGGCTACTGTGCCGAAACTCTTGTTTATATTGCATCAGAATACAAAATTTGGGAAGGAGGAAGGCAAAACCAACTCAGACCCAGAAAACATTTAGGAAATTGCCACTCAAGAAACCACAAATTGCCTGAGGCACCGAAAACAATGACAGCAAGCCAGAATTGGAGCAAGCCAACAGCTGTGCCCTGATTGAAAAAGACCATTCCTCCGGTGCCCTGAACTCCATATTGAAGCCTTAAAACCAAAGCTGACATGAGAAAATTCATTACAAACCATGATAAATAAGAAAAATGAGAAAACAGCCAAAGAAATGCAAGAATCCATAATGATATTGGGCTTGATTTAGTCGCAAGGAAACCGGCTGTTCCCGGATTCATCCAACCCTCCAGCTGACTGCCTGTGGAATTCTGACTGAATTAACCTGAAAATCGCAGTGAAACTCAGTTTGGAGGCAATTAATATCTGTCACCTCAGCCAAAGTGTTCCATTTTATTTTCCAAAACACAAACTCATCTTGGATGTGTTACCTGTAGATTTATAAGCTTTAAACACCTATTTGTTGTGTTGTTTATTTCATAAGGGCTACTCTGTCCAAATTCTTGTTTGTATTGAGTCAGAATACAAAATTTGGGAAGGAAGAAGGCAAAACCAACTCAGACCCAGAAAACATTTAGGAAATTGCCGCTCAAGAAACCACAAATTGCCTGAGGCACCCAAACCAATGACAGAAGGCAGAATTGGAGCAAGCCAACAGCTGTACCCTGATTGAGAAAGAACCTTGCTCTTGTGCCCTGAACTCAATATGCCGGCCTCAAAACCAAAGCTCACATCAGAAAATTCATTACAAACCATGATGAATAAGAAAAATGAGAAAAAAGCCAAAGAAATGCAAGAATCCATAATGATATTGGGCTTGATTTAGTCACAAGGAAACCGGCTGTTCCCGGATTCATCCACCCCTCCAGCTAACTGCCTGTGGTATTTGGACTGAATTAACCGGCAAATCGCAGTGAAACTCAGTTTGGAGGCTATTAATATCGGTCACCTAGGCCAAAGTGTTCCATTTTAGTTTCCAAAACACAAAAACTCACCTTGGTCGTGTTACCTGTAGATTTCTAAGCTTCAAACGCCTATTTGTTGTGTTTTTTATTTCATAGTGGCTACTCCATACAAACTTTTGTTTGTATTGTGTCAGAATACAAAATTTGGGAAGGAAGAAAGCAAAACCAACTAAGACCCAGAAAACATTTAGGAAATTAACGCTAAAGAAACTAAAAGTCAGCGGAGGCACCCAAAACAATGACAGGAAGCCAAAATTGGAGCAAGCCAACAGCTGTGCCCTGATTGAAAACGAACCTTCCTCTTGTGCCCTGAACTCAATATGCCAGCCTCAAAACCAAAGCTCATATTAGAAAATTCATTACAAATCATGATAAATAAGAGAAATGAGAAAAAAGCCAAAGAAAGGCAAGAATCCATAATGATATTGGCTTGATTTAGTCACAAGGAAACCGGCTGTTCCCGGATTCATCCAACCCTCCAGCTGACTGCCTGTGGAATTCTGACTGAATGAACCTGAAAATCGCATTGAAACTCAGTTTCGAGGCAATTAATATCTGTCACCTCAGCCAAAGTCTTCCATTTTATTTTCAAAAACACAAAAACTCACCTTCGTCATGTTATCTGTAGATTTCTAAGCTTCAAACACCTATTGGTTGTGTTTTTTTATTTTATAATGGCTACTCTGTCCAAACTCTTGTTTGTATTACGTCAGAATACAAAATTTCAGAAGGAAGATGACAAAACCAACTCATACCCTGAAAACAATTATAAAATTGACACTCAAGAAACCTAAACTCAGGTGAGATACCCAAAACAATGACAGCAAGCCTGAATTGGAGCAAGCCAACAGCTGTACCCTGATTGCAAAGAACCTTCCTCCGGTGACCTGAACTCCATATTGCAGCCTTAAAACCAAAGCTGACATCAGAAAATTCATTACAAACCATGATAAATAAGAAAAATGTGAAAAAAGCCAAAGAAATGCAAGAATCCATAATGATATTGGGCTTGATTTAGTCGCAAGGAAACCGGCTGTTCCTGGATTCATCCACCCTCTTGCTGACTGCCTGTGGAATTCTGACAGAATTAACCTGAAAATCGCAGTGAAACTCAGTTTGGAGGCAATTAATGTCTGTCACCTCTGCCAAAGTGTTCCATTTTACTTTCCAAAAGACAAAAACTCACCTTGGTCATGTTACCTTTGGATTTCTAAGCTTCAAACGCCTATTTGTTGTGTTTTTTATTTCATACTGGCTACTCTGCCGAAACTCTTGTTTATATTGCGTGAAAATACAAAATTTGGGAAGGAAGAAGGCAAAACCAACTCAGACCCAGAAAACATTTAGGAAATTGCTGCAAAGAAACCACAAATCGGCTGAGGCACCCAAAACAATGACAGCAAGCCAGAATTGGAGCAAGCCAACAGCTCTGCCCTGATTGAAAAAGACCATTCCTCCGGTGCCCTGAACTCCATATTGCTGCCTTAAAACCAAAGCTCACATGAGAAAATTCATTACAAACCATGACAAAGAAGAAAAACAGAAAAAAAAATCAAAGAAATGCATGAATCCATAATGATATTGGGCTTGATTTAGTCACAAGGAAACCGGCTGTTCCCGGATTCATCCACCCCTCCAGCTGACTGCCTGTGCAATTCTGACTGAATTAACCTGAAAATCGCAGTGAATCTCAGTTTGGAGGCTATTAATATCTGTCACCTCAGCCAAAGTGTTCCATTTTAGTTTCCAAAACACAAAAACTCACCTTGGTCGTGTTACCTGTAGATTTCTGAGCTTCAAATGCCTATTTGTGGTGTTTTTTATTTCATAAGGGCTACTCTGCCGAAACTCTTGGTTGTATTGCATCAGAATACAAAATTTGGAAGGAAGATGACCAAACCAACTCAGAGCCAAAAAACATTTAGGAAATTGCCGCTCAAGAAACCACAATTCGGCTGAGGCACCCAAACCAATGACAGCAAGTCAGAATTGGAGCAAGCCAACAGCTGTGCCCTGATTGAAAAAGAACCTTCCTCTTGGGCCTTGAACTCAATATGCCAGCTTCAAAACCAAAGCTCACATCAGAAAATTCATTACAAACCATGATAAATAAGAAAAATGAGAAAAATCCAAAGAAATGCTCGAGTCCTTTGTGATATTGGCCTTGATTTATTAGCAAGGAAACCCGCTGTTCCCGGATTCATCCACCCCTCCAGCTGACTTCCTGTGGAATTCTGACTGAATTCACCTGAAAATCGCAGTGAAACTCAGTTTGGAGGCAATTAATATCTGTCACCTCAGCCAAAGTGTTCCATTTTACTTTCCAAAACACAAAATTCACCTTGGTCTTGTTTCCTGTATATTTATAAGCTTCAAACGCCTATTTGTTGTGTTTTTTATTTCATAATGGCTACTCTGCCCAAACTCTTGTTTGTATTGTGTCAGAATCCAAAATTTGGGAAGGAAGAAGGCAAAACCAACTCAGACCCAGGAAACATTTAAGAAATTGCCACTCATGAAACCAGACATTAGCTGAGACACCCAAAACAATGACAGCAATCCAGAACTGGAGCTTGCCAACAGCTGTGGCCTGATTGTAAAGGAACCTTCCTCTTGTGCCCTGAACTCAATATGCCAGCCTGAAAACCAAAACTCACATTAGAAAATTCAATACAAATCATGATAAATAAGGGAAATGTGAAAAAGCCAAAGAAATGTAAGGGTCCTTTGTGATATTTTGCCAGATTTAGATGCAAGGAAACTGACTGTTTCCAGATTCATCCCCCCCTTCCACAGACTGACTTTTGAATCGTGATTGAATTCACCTCAAAATCACACTGACACTCAATTTGGAGGGAATTAGTATCTGCCACTCAGTAGAAGGGTTCCATGTCATTTTGCAAAACACAGAAACTCATCTTGGTCATGTTGCCTGTAGATTTCTAATCCTGAAAGGCCAATTGGCTGTGTTTTTTTTTTCTTTCCTACTGGCCACTTTGTCCAAAATCTTGCTTCTATTGCATCAGAATACAAAATCTGGGAAGGAAGAATGCAAAACCAACTCAGACCCAGAAAACATTTAGAAAATTTCCGATCAAGAAACCAAAGTAGCTGAGGCACCCAAAACAAAGACATCAAGCCAGAATTGCAGCATGCCAACAGCTGTGCCCTGATTGTAAAAGAACCTTCCTCTTATGCCCTGAACTCAATATGCCAGCCTCAAAAACAAAGCTCACATCAGAAAATTCATTACAAACCATGATGAATAAGAAAAATGAAAAAAAAAACCCAAACAAATGCAAGAATCCATAATGATATTGGGCTTGATTTAGTCACAAGCAAACCGGCTGTTCCCGGATTCATCCTCACCTCCAGCTAACTGGCTGTGCAATTCTATCTGAATTAACCTGCAAATCGCAGGGAACTCAGTTTGGAGTTAATTAATATCTGTCCCCTCAGCCAAAGTGTTCCATTTTAGTTTCCAAAACACAAAAACTCACCTTGGTCGTGTTACCTGTAGATGTCTAAGCTTCAATCGCCTATTTGTTGTGTTTTTTATTTCATACTGGCTACTCTGCCGAAACTCTTGTTTGTATTGCATCAGAATACAAAATTTGGGAAGGAAGAAGGCAACAACAACTCAGACGCAGAAAACATTTAGGAAATGGCCGCTCAAGAAACCAAAGGCCGCTGAGGCACCCAAAACAATGACAGCAAGCCAGAATTGGACCACGCCAACAGCTGTGCCCTGATTGAAAAAGAACCTTCATCTTGTGCCCTGAACTAAATATGGCAGCCTCAAAACCAAAGCTCACATCAGAAAATTCATTACAAACCATGATCAATAAGAAAAATGAGAAAACAGCCAAAGAAATGCAAGAATCCATAATGACAGTGGGCTTGATTTAGTGGTATGGATACTGGCTGTTCCCAGATTCATCCACCCCTCCAGCTGACTTTCTGTGGAATTCTGACTGAATTCACCTGAAAATCGCAATGAAACTCAGTTGGGAGGCTATTAATATCTGTCACCTCAGCCGAAGTGTTCCATTTTATTTTCCAAAACACAAAACCTCACCTTGGTACTGTTACCTGTAGATTTATAAGCTAAACACGTATTTCTTGTATTTTTTATTTCATAATGGTTACTCTGCTGAAACTCTTGTTTGTAT
The DNA here is from genome assembly GCF_051225735.1 of Oryctolagus cuniculus. Lineage (NCBI taxonomy): Eukaryota > Metazoa > Chordata > Mammalia > Lagomorpha > Leporidae > Oryctolagus > Oryctolagus cuniculus. The sequence goes on from NC_142873.1 coordinate 25,398,517, forward strand.
TGCATCAGAATACAAAATTTGGGAAGGAAGAAGGCAAAACCAACTCAGACCAAGAAAGCATTTAGGAAATTGCCGCTCTAGAAACCAAATGTCAGCAGAGGCACCCAAAACAATGACAGGTAGCCAGAATTGTAGCAAGCCAATAGCTGTGCCCTGATTGAAAAAGAATCTTCCTCTTGTGCCCTGAACTCAATATTGCAGCATCAAAACCAAAGCTCATATCAGAAAATTCATCACAAACCATGATAAATAAGAAAAAAGAAAAAAGCCAAAGAAATGCAAGAATCCATAATGATATTGTGGTTGATTTAGTCACAAGGAAACCGGCTCTTCCCGGATTCATCCATACCTGTAGCTGACTTCCTGTGGAATTCTGACTGAATTAACCTGAAAATCGCAGTGAAACTCAGTTTGGAGGCAATTAATATGTGTCACCTCAGCCAAAGTGTTCCATTTTATTTTTCAAAACACAAAAACTCACCTTGGTCGTGTTACCTGTAGCTTCAAATACCTATTTGTTGTGTTTTTTTATTTCCTAATGGATACTCTGTCCAAACTCTTGTTTGTATTGCGTCAGAATACAACATTTGGGAAGGAAGAAGGCAAAACCAACTCAGAACCAGAAAACATTTAGGAAATTGTCACTCAAGAAACCAAAAATCGGCTGAGGCACTCAACAAAAAGACAAAAAGCCAGAATTGGACCACACCAACAGCTGTGCCCTGATTGAAAAAGAACCATTCCTCCGGTGCCCTGAACTCAATATGCCAGCCTCAAAACAAAAGCTCACATCAGAAAATTCATTACAAACCATGCTAAATAAGAAAAATTTGAACAATCCAAAGAAATACAAGAATCCATAATGATATTGGGCTTGATTTAGTCGCAAGGAAACCGGCTGTTCCCGGATTCATCCAACCCTCCAGCTGACTGCCTGTGGAATTCTGACTGAATTAACCTCAACATCGCAGTGAAACTCAGTTTGCAGGCAATTAATATCTGTCACCTCAGCCAAAGTGTTCCATTTTAGTTTCCAAAACACAAAACCTCTCTTGGTCTTGTTACCTCTAGTTTTCTAATCTTCAAACACCTGTTTGTTATTTTTTTTATTTCATAATGGCTACTCTGTCCAAACTCTTGTTTGTATTGCGTCAGAATACAACATTTGGGAAGGAAGAAGGCAAAACCAACTCAGACCCAGAAAATATTTAGGAAATTGCCGCTCAAGAAACCACAAATCGGCCAAGGCACCCAAAACAATGACAGGAAGCTAGAACTGCAGCAAGCCAACAGCTGTGCCCTGATTGAAAACGAACCTTCCTCTTGTGCCCTGAACTCCATATTGGAGCCTCAAAACCAAAATTCACATCAGAAAATTCATTACAAACCATGATCAATAAGAAAAATGAGAAAAAAGCCAAAGAAATGCAAGAATCCATAATGATATTGGGCTTGATTTAGTCGCAAGGAAACCGGCTGTTCCCGGAATCTTCCACCCCTGCAGCTGACTGCCTGTGGAATTCTGACTGAATTAACCTGCAAATCGCAGTGAAACTCCGTTTGGAGGCTGTTAATTTCTGTCACCTCAGCCAAAGTGTTCCATTTTATTTTCCAAAACAGAAAACCTCACCTTGGTCCTGTTACCTGTAGATTTATAAGCTAAACACGTATTTGTTGTGTTTTTTATTTCATAATGGTCACTCTGCCGAAACTCTTGTTTGTATTGTGTCAGAATACAAAATTTGGGAAGGAAGAAGGCAAAACCAACTCAGACCAAGAAAGCATTTAGAAAATTGACGCTCAAGAAATGAAATGTCAGCAGAGGCACCCAAAACAATGACAGCAAGCCAGAATTGGACCACGCCAACAGCTGTGCCCTGATTGAAAAAGAACCATTCCTCCGGTGCCCTGAACTCAATGTGCCAGCCTCAAAACCAAAGCTCACATCAGAAAATTCATTACAAACCATGATAAATAAGAAAAATGAGAAAAATCCAAAGAAATGCAAGAATCCATAATGATATTGGGCTTGATTTAGTCGCAAGGAAACCGGCTGTTCCCGGATTCATCCAGCCCTCCAGCTGTCTGCCTGTGGAATTCTGACTGAATTAACCTGAAAATCGCAGTGAAACTCAGTTTGGAGGCTATTAATATCTGTCACCTCAGCCAAAGTGTTCCATTTTAGTTTCCAAAACAAAAAAACTCACCTTGGTCGTGTTACTTGTAGATTTCTAATCTTCAAAAGCCTATTTGTTTTTTTTTTTTATTTCATAATGGCTACTCTGTCCAAACTCATATTTGTATTGCGTCAGAATACAAAATTTGGGAAGGAAGAAGGCAAAACCAACTCAGACCCACTAAACATTATGAAATTGTCGCTCAAGAAACCAGAAATCGGCTGAGGCACTCAACAAAATGACAAAAAGCAAGAATTGGAGCAAGCCAACAGCTGTGCCCTGATTGAAAAAGAGCTATCCTCTTGTGCCCTGAACTCCGTATTGCAGCCTCAAAACCAAAGCTCACATCAGAAAATTCATCACAATCCATGATAAATCAGGGAAATGTGAAAAAGCCAAAGAAATGCAAGAGTCCTTTGTGATATTTGGCTTCATTTTTCCACATGGAAATTGGCTATTTCCAGATTCATCCCCCCCCTCCACAGTATGACTTTATAAATCTGATTGAATTTACCTCAAAATCGCACTGACACTCAATTTAGAGGGAATTAGTATCTGTCCCCTCAGCAGAAGGGTTCCAAGTCATTTTCCAAAACACAAAAACTCATCTTGGTCGTGTTGCCTGTGGATTTCAAATCCTGAAAGGCCAATTTTCTGAGCTTTTTTTTTCTTTCATAAAGGCTACTTTGTCCAAACTCTTGCATGTATTGCATCAGAATACAAAATTTGGGAATAAGAAGGCAAACCTGACTAAGACCCAGAAAACATTTAGGAAATTGCCGCTCAAGAAACCACAAATCAGCTGAGGCACCCAAAACGATGACAGCAAGCCAGAATTGGAGCACGCCAACAGCTGTGCCCTGATTGAAAAAGAACCAACCTCTGGTGCCCTGAACTCAATATGCCAGCCTCAAAACCAAAGCTCACATCAGAAAATTCATTACAAACCATGATAAATAAGAAAAATGAGAAAAAAGGCAAAGAAATGCAAGAATCCATAATGATATTGGGCTTGATTTAGTCGCAAGGAAACCGGCTGTTCCCGGATTCATCCACCCCTCCAGCTGACTGCCTGTGGAATTCTGATTGAATTAACCTGAAAATCGCAGTGAAACTCAGTTTGGAGGCTATTAATATCTGTCACCTCAGCCAAAGTGTTCCATTTTAGTTTCCAAAACAAAAAAACTCACCTTGGTCGTGTTACTTGTAGATTTGTAAGCTTCAAACGCCTATTTGTTGTGTTTTTTATTTCATAATGGCTTCTCTGTCCAAACTCTTGTTTGTATTGCATCAGAATACAAAATTTGGGAATAAGAAGGCAAACCTGACTAAGACCCAGAAAACTTTTAGTTAATTGCCCGTCAAGAAACCAAAACCGCTAAGGCACCAAAAGCCTTTAAAGCAAGCCAGAATTGGAGCAAGCCAACAGCTGTGCCCTGATTGAAAAAGAACCATTCTCTTGTGCCAAGAACTCAATATTCCAGCCTCAAAACCAAAGCTCACATCAGAAAATTCATTACAAACCATGATCAATAAGAAAAATGAGAGAAAAGGCAAAGAAATGCAAGAATCCATAATGATATTGGGCTTGATTTAGTCGCAGGGAAACCGGCTGTTCCAGGATTCATCCAGCCCTGCAGCTGACTACCTGTGGAACTCTGACTGAATTAACCTGAAAATCGCAGTGAAACTCAGTTTGGAGTTAATTAATATCTGTCACCTTAGCCAAAGTGTTCCATTTTAGTTTGCAAAACACAAAATCTCACCTTGTTCATGCTACCTATGGATTTCTAAGCTTCAAACGCCTATTTGTTGTGTTTTTTATTTCATAATGGAAATTCTGTCCAAATTCTTGTTTGTATGGCATCAGAATACAAAATTTGGGAAGGAAGAAGGCAAAACCAACTCAGACCCAGAAAACATTTAGGAAATTGGTGCTCAAGAAACCAAACATCAGCTGAGGCACCCAAAAGAATGACAGCAATCCAGAATTGGAGCAAGCCAACAGCTGTGCCCTGATTGAAAAAGACCATTCCTCCGGTGCCCTGAACTCAATATGCCAGCCTCAAAACCAAAGCTCACATCAGAAAATTCATTACAAACCATGATAAATCAGGGAAATGTGAGAAAGCCAAAGAAATGCAAGGGTCCTTTCTGATATTTGGCTGGATTTAGACACAAGGAAACTGACTGTTTCCCGATTCATCCCCCCATTTCACAGAATGACTTTGGAATTCTGATTGAATTCACCTCAAAATCATCCTGACACTCAATTTAGAGGGATTTAGAGTCTGTCCCCTCAGCAGAAGGGTTACATTTTAGTTTCCAAAACACAGAAACTCATCTTGGCCATGTTGCCTGTAGATTCCTAATCCTAAAAGGCCAATTTGCTGAGTTTTTTTTTTTTTCTTTCATAATGGCTACTCTGTCCAAACTCTTGCTTGTATTGCAGCAGAATGGAAAATTTGGGAATAAGAAGGCAAAACCTACTCAGACCCAGAAAACATTTAGGAAATTGCCACTAAAGAAACCACAAATCGGCTGAGGCACCCAAAACGATGACAGCAAGCCAGAATTGGACCACGCCAACAGCTGTGCCCTGATTGAAAAAGAACCATCCTCTGGTGCCCTGAACTCAATATGCCAGCCTCAAAACCAAAGCTCACATCAGAAAATTCATTACAATCATGATAAATAAGAAAAATGAGAAAAAAGGCAAAGAAATGCAAGAATCCATAATGATATTGGGCTTGATTTAGTCACAAGGAAAACGGCTGTTCCCGGATTCATCCACCCCTCCAGCTGACTGCCTGTGGAATTCTGATTGAATTAATCTGAAAATCGCAGTGAAACTCAGTTTGGAGGCAATTAATATGTGTGACCTCAGGCAAAGTGTTCCATTTTAGTTTCCAAAACACAAAAACTCACCTTGGTCATCTTACTTGTAGATTTATAAGCTTCAAACGCCTATTTGTTGTGTTTTTTATTTCATAATGGCTTCTCTGTCCAAACTCTTCTTTGTATGGCATCAGAATACAAAATTTGGGAAGGAAGAAGGCAAAACCTACTCAGACCCAGAAAACTTTTAGGAAATTGCCCCTCAAGAAACCAAAGGCCGCTAAGGCACCAAAAACCTATAAAGCAAGACAGAATTGGAGCAAGCCAACAGCTGTGCCCTAATTGAAAAAGAACCTTCCTCTTGTACTCTGAACTCAATATGCCAGCCTCAAAACCAAAGCTCACATCAGAAAATTCATTACAAACCATGATAAATTAGGGAAATGTGAGAAAGCCGAAGAAATGCAAGAGTCCTTGTCATATTTGGCTGATTTAGACACAAGGAAACTGACTGTTTCCAGATTCATCCCCTCCTTTCACACAATGACTTTGGAATTCTGAATGAATTCACCTCAAAATCGCACTGACACTCAATTTAGAGGGAATTAGTATCTGTCCCCTCAGCAGAAGGGTTCCATGTAATTTTCCAAAACACAGAAACTCATCTTGGCCGTGTTTACTGTAGATTCCTAATCCTAAAAGGCAAATTTGCTGAGTTATTTTTTCTTTCATAATGGCTACTCTGTCCAAAATCTTGCTTCTATTGCATCAGAATACAAAATTTGGGAATAAGAAGGCAAAAACTACTCAGACCCAGAAAACATTTAGGAAATTGCCACTCAAGAAACCACAAATTGGCTGAGGCACCCAAAACGATGACAGCAAGCCAGAATTGGACCACGCCAACAGCTGTGCCCTGATTGAAAAAGAACCATTCTCTTGTGCCCTGAACTCAATATGCCAGCCTCAAAACCAAAGCTCACATCAGAAAATTCATCACAAACCATGATAAATAAGAAAAATGAGAAAAAAGGCAAAGAAATGCAAGAATCCATAATCGTATTGGGCTTGATTTAGTCGCAAGGAAACACGCTATTCCTGGATTCATCCACCCCTCCAGCTGACTGCCTGTGGAATTCTGACTGCATTAACCTGAAAATCGCAGTGAAACTCAGTTTGGAGGCAACTAATATCTGTCACCTCAGCCAAAGTGTTCCATTTTAGTTTCCAAAACACAAAAACTCACCTTGGTCATGTTACCTGTAGATTTCTAAGCTTCAAACGCCTATTGGTTATGTTTTTTATTTAATAATGGCTACTCTGTCCAAACTCTTGTTTGTATGGCATCAGAATACAAAATTTGGGAAGGAAGAAGGCAAAACCAACTCAGACCCAGAAAACATTTAGGAAATTGCCACTCAAGAAACGAAAAGACAGCTGAGGCACCCAAAACAATGAAGGCATGCAGGATTGGAGGAAGCCAACAGCTGTGCCCTGATTGAAAAAGAGCTATCCTCTTGTGCCCTGAACTCCGTATTGCAGCCTCAAAACCAAAGCTCACATCAGAAAATTCATCACAATCCATGATAAATCAGGGAAATGTGAAAAAGCCAAAGAAATGCAAGAGTCCTTTCTGATATTTGGCTGGATTTTTCCACATGGAAACTGGCTATTTAAAGATTCATCCCCACCCCCACAGAATGACTTTATAATTCTGATTGAATTCACCTCAAAATCGCACTGACACTCAATTTAGAGGGAATTAGAGTCTGTCCCCTCAGCAGAAGGGTTACATTTTAGTTTCCAAAACACAGAAACTCATCTTGGCCATGTTGCCTGTAGATTCCTAATCCTAAAAGGCCAATTTGCTGAGTTTTTTTTTTTCTTTCATAATGGCTACTCTGTCCAAACTCTTGCTTGTATTGCAGCAGAATGGAAAATTTGGGAATAAGAAGGCAAAACCTACTCAGACCCAGAAAACATTTAGGAAATTGCCACTAAAGAAACCACAAATCGGCTGAGGCACCCAAAACGATGACAGCAAGCCAGAATTGGACCACGCCAACAGCTGTGCCCTGATTGAAAAAGAACCATCCTCTGGTGCCCTGAACTCAATATGCCAGCCTCAAAACCAAAGCTCACATCAGAAAATTCATTACAATCATGATAAATAAGAAAAATGAGAAAAAAGGCAAAGAAATGCAAGAATCCATAATGATATTGGGCTTGATTTAGTCGCATGGATGCCGGCTGTTCCCGGATTTATCCACCCCTCCAGCTGACTGCCTGTGGAATTCTGATTGAATTAACCTGAAAATCGCAGTGAAACTCAGTTTGGAGGCAGTTAATATCTGTGACCTCAGGCAAAGTGTTCCATTTTAGTTTCCAAAACACAAAAACTCACCTTGGTCGTGTTATCTGCAGATTTCTAAGCTTCAAACGCCTACTTGTTGTGTTTTGTATTTCATAATGGCTACTCTGTCCAAACTCTTCTTTGTATTGCATCAGAATACAAAATTTGGGAAGGAAGAAGGCAAAACCAACTCAGACCCAGAAAACTTTTAGGAAATTGCCCCTCAAGAAACCAAAGGCCGCTAAGGCACCAAAACCCTATAAAGCAAGACAGAATTGGAGTAAGCCAACAGCTGTGCCCTAATTGAAAAAGAACCATCCTCTTGTGCCAAGAACTCAATATTCCAGCCTCAAAACCAAAGCTCACATCAGAAAATTCATTACAAACCATCATCAATAAGAAAAATGAGAGAAAAGGAAAGGAAATGCAAGAATCCATAATGATATTTTGCTTGATTTAGTCGCAAGGAAACCGGCTGTTCCCGAATTCATCCAGCCCTGCAGCTGACTGCTTGTGGAAGTCTGACTGAATTAACCTGAAAATCGCAGTGAAACTCAGTTTGGAGTTAATTAATATCTGTCACCTCAGCCGAAGTGTTCCATTTTAGTTTATAAAACACAAAATCTCACCTTGTTCATGCTACCTGTAGATTTCTAATCTTCAAATGCCTATTTGTTGTGTTTTGTATTTCATAGTGGCTACTCTGTCCAAACACTTGTTTGTATTGCGGCAGAATAAAACATTTGGGAAGGAAGAAGGCAAAACCAACTCAGACCCAGAAAACATTTAGGAAATTGCCCCTCAAGAAACCAAAACCGCTAAGGCACCAAAAGCCTTTAAAGCAAGGCAGAATTGGACCACGCCAACAGCTGTGCCCTGATTGAAAAAGAACCTTCCTCTTGTGCGCTGAACTCAATATGCCAGCCTCAAAACTAAAGCTCACATGAGAAAATTCATTATAAACTGTGATAAATAAGAAAAATGAGAGAAAAGGCAAAGAAATGCAAGAATCCATAATGATATTGGGCTTGATTTAGTCGCAAGGAAACCTGCTGTTCCCGGATTCATGCACCCCTCCAGCAGACTGCCTGTGGAATTCTGACTGAATTAACCTGAAAATCTCAGTGAAACTCAGTTTGGAGGCAATTAATATCTATCACCTCAGTCAAAGTGTTCCATTTTACTTTCCAAATCACAAAAACTCACCTTGTTCATGTTTCCTGTATATGTCTAAGCTTCAAACGCCTATTTGTTGTGTTTTGTATTTCATAACGTCTACTCTGTCCAAACTCTTGATTGTATGGCATCAGAACACAAAATTTGGGAAGGAAGAAGGCAAAACCAACTCAGACCCAGAAAACATTTAGGAAATTGCTGCAAAGAAACCAAAAGACAGCCGAGGCACCCAAAACAATGACAGCAAGCCAGAATTGGACCACGCCAACAGCTGTGCCCTGATTGAAAAAGAACCTTCCTCTGGTGCCCTGAACTCCATATGCCGGCCTCAAAACCAAAGCTCACATCAGGAAATTCATTACAAATCATGATAAATAAGAAAAATGAGAAAAAAGGCAAAGAAATGCAAGAATCCATAATGATATTGGGCTTGATTTATTCGCAAGGAAACCGGCTGTTCCCAGATTCATCCACCCCTCCAGCTGACTGCCTGTGGAATTCTGACTGAATTAACCTCAACATCGCAGTGAAACTCAGTTCGGAGGCAATTAATATCTGTCACCTCAGCCAAAGTGTTCCATTTTATTTTCCAAAGCACAAAAACTCACCTTGGTCGTGTTATCTGCAGATTTCTAAGCTTCAAACGCCTACTTGTTGTGTTTTGTATTTCATAATGGCTACTCTGTCCAAACTCTTCTTTGTATTGCATCAGAATACAAAATTTGGGAAGGAAGAAGGCAAAACCAACTCAGACCCAGAAAACTTTTAGGAAATTGCCCCTCAAGAAACCAAAGGCCGCTAAGGCACCAAAACCCTATAAAGCAAGACAGAATTGGAGTAAGCCAACAGCTGTGCCCTAATTGAAAAAGAACCATCCTCTTGTGCCAAGAACTCAATATTCCAGCCTCAAAACCAAAGCTCACATCAGAAAATTCATTACAAACCATCATCAATAAGAAAAATGAGAGAAAAGGAAAGGAAATGCAAGAATCCATAATGATATTTTGCTTGATTTAGTCGCAAGGAAACCGGCTGTTCCCGAATTCATCCAGCCCTGCAGCTGACTGCTTGTGGAAGTCTGACTGAATTAACCTGAAAATCGCAGTGAAACTCAGTTTGGAGTTAATTAATATCTGTCACCTCAGCCGAAGTGTTCCATTTTAGTTTATAAAACACAAAATCTCACCTTGTTCATGCTACCTGTAGATTTCTAATCTTCAAATGCCTATTTGTTGTGTTTTGTATTTCATAGTGGCTACTCTGTCCAAACACTTGTTTGTATTGCGGCAGAATAAAACATTTGGGAAGGAAGAAGGCAAAACCAACTCAGACCCAGAAAACATTTAGGAAATTGCCCCTCAAGAAACCAAAACCGCTAAGGCACCAAAAGCCTTTAAAGCAAGGCAGAATTGGACCACGCCAACAGCTGTGCCCTGATTGAAAAAGAACCTTCCTCTTGTGCGCTGAACTCAATATGCCAGCCTCAAAACTAAAGCTCACATGAGAAAATTCATTATAAACTGTGATAAATAAGAAAAATGAGAGAAAAGGCAAAGAAATGCAAGAATCCATAATGATATTGGGCTTGATTTAGTCGCAAGGAAACCTGCTGTTCCCGGATTCATGCACCCCTCCAGCAGACTGCCTGTGGAATTCTGACTGAATTAACCTGAAAATCTCAGTGAAACTCAGTTTGGAGGCAATTAATATCTATCACCTCAGTCAAAGTGTTCCATTTTACTTTCCAAATCACAAAAACTCACCTTGTTCATGTTTCCTGTATATGTCTAAGCTTCAAACGCCTATTTGTTGTGTTTTGTATTTCATAACGTCTACTCTGTCCAAACTCTTGATTGTATGGCATCAGAACACAAAATTTGGGAAGGAAGAAGGCAAAACCAACTCAGACCCAGAAAACATTTAGGAAATTGCTGCAAAGAAACCAAAAGACAGCCGAGGCACCCAAAACAATGACAGCAAGCCAGAATTGGACCACGCCAACAGCTGTGCCCTGATTGAAAAAGAACCTTCCTCTGGTGCCCTGAACTCCATATGCCGGCCTCAAAACCAAAGCTCACATCAGGAAATTCATTACAAATCATGATAAATAAGAAAAATGAGAAAAAAGGCAAAGAAATGCAAGAATCCATAATGATATTGGGCTTGATTTATTCGCAAGGAAACCGGCTGTTCCCAGATTCATCCACCCCTCCAGCTGACTGCCTGTGGAATTCTGACTGAATTAACCTCAACATCGCAGTGAAACTCAGTTCGGAGGCAATTAATATCTGTCACCTCAGCCAAAGTGTTCCATTTTATTTTCCAAAGCACAAAAACTCACCTTGGTCGTGTTTCCTGTAGATCTCTAAACTTCAAACACAAATTTGTTGTGTTTTTTATTGCATAATGGCTACTCTGTCCAAACTCTTGATTGTATGGCATCAGAATACAACATTTGGGAAGGAAGAAGGCAAAACCAACTCAGACCCAGAAAACATTTAGGAAATTGCCGCTCAAGAAACGAAAAGACAGCTGAGGCACCCAAAACAATGAAGGCACGCAGGATTGGAACAAGCCAACAGCTGTGCCCTGATTGAAAGAGACCATTCCTCTTGTGTCCTGAACTCCGTATTGCAGCCTCAAAACCAAAGCTCACATCAGAAAATTCATCAGAAACCATGATAAATCAGGGAAATGTGATAAAGCCAAAGAAATGCAAGAGTCCTTTGTGATATTTGGCTGGATTTTTCCACATGGAAACTGGCTATTTCCAGATTCATCCCCCCCTCCTCAGAATGACTTTATAATTCTGAATGAATTCACCTCAAAATCGCACTGACACTCAATTTAGAGGGAATTAGTATCTGTCCCCTCAGCAGAAGGGTTCCAAGTCATTTTCCAAAACACAGAAACTCATCTTGGTCGAGTTGACTGTGGATTTCAAATCCTGAAAGGGCAATTTGCTGAGTTTTTTTTCTTTCATAATGGCTACTCTTTTCAAACTCTTGCATGTATTGCATCAGAATACAAAATTTGGGAAGGAAGAAGGCAAACCCGACTAAGACCCAGAAAACATTTAGGAAATTGCCGCTCAAGAAACCACAAATTGGCTGAGGCACCCAAAACGATGATAACAAGCCAGAATTGGAGCAAGCCAACAGCTGTGCCCTGATTGAAAAAGAACCATCCTCTGGTGCCCTGAACTCAATATGCCAGCCTCAAAACCAAAGCTCACATCAGAAAATTCATTACAAACCATGATAAATAAGAAAAATGAGAAAACAGCCAAAGAAATGCAAGAATCCATAATGATATTGGGCTTGATTTAGTCACAAGGAAACCGGCTGTTCCTGGATTCATCCACCCCTCCAGCTGACTGCTGTGGAATTCTGACTGAATTGACCTGAAAATCGCAGTGAAACTCAGTTTGGAGTTAATTAATATCTGTCACCTCAGCCAAAGTGTTCCATTTTACTTTCCAAAACACTAAATCTCACGTTGTTCATGCTACCTGTAGATTTCTAAGCTTCAAACACCTATTTGTTGTGTTTTGTATTTCATAGTGGCAACTCTGTCCAAACTCTTGAATGTATGGCATCAGAATACAAAATTTGGGAAGGAAGAAGGCAAAACCAACTCAGACACAGAAAACTTTTAGGAAATTGCAACACAAGAAACCAAAAGACAGCTGACGCACCCAAAACAATGACAGCAAGTCAGAATTGGACCACACCAACAGCTGTGCCCTGATTGAAAAAGAACCATCCTCTTGTGCCCTGAACTCAATATGCCAGCCTCAAAACCAAAGCTCACATCAGAAAATTCATTATAAACCATGATAAATAAGAAAAATGAGAAAAATCCAAAGAAATGCAAGAATCCATAATGATATTGTGCTTGATTTAGTCGCAAGGAAAACGGCTGTTCCTGGATTCATCCACCCCTCCAGCTGACTTCCTGTGGAATTCTGACTGAATTAACCTGAAAATCACAGTGAAACTCAGTTTGGAGGCAATTAATATCTGTCACCTCAGCCAAAGTGTTCCATTTTAGTTTCCAAAACACAAAAGCTCACCTTGGTTGTGTTACCTGTAGATTTCTAAGCATTAAACGCCTATTTGTTGTGTTTTTTATTTGATAATGGCTACTCTGTACAAACTCCTGTTTGTATTGCGTCAGAATTCACCTTGTCGTGTTACCTGTGTATGTCTAAGCTTCAAACGCCTATTTGTTGTGTTTTGTATTTCATAATGGCTACTCTGTCCAAACTCTTGTTTGTATTGTGTGGGGAGCAGCCCGGACTGGACTAAGTTACTGGAATTAAGACTTATTCTATGCATCTGTTCTCCCACAATATGGCGCTGGGAGAGAAGTAAACAGCTTCCGCACAGCTGCCTCCAGTTCAACCAATAAACTGTAGGACTTGCTCCTGATTGGAGAGCAGCGTACTCGGCGTGTGGGCAGCCGAGTTAGGATTGGTGGAGGAGGACTATAAAGGAGGAGAGAGACGGCATGCACCGGGAACATCTATGGGGAACATCTAGCTGAAGGAACACCCGTGCAGCCCCCGAGAAAGCCGGCCGGCGGTGTGCCGCTCCCCTGTGGAAGTGGGGAATGTGGCCGGGGGAACTGCCCTTCCACGGAGGTGGAAGGGATAGTAGCCAACCCGGGAAGAACCAGCAGCAAACCCGGGGAGGGCCGAGCAGACGAGAGAACAGCGCAGGGTCCTGTGTTGCTCCTCCACGAAGAGGGGGAGCGACATAATGGTGCCGTGACTCGGATTAGGAAACCTAGGACGGATAGGAAACTTAGGAGGGAAGAAACGGGAAGAACTGGGAAAATATCGGAGAGAGAAACTAGCAAACAGCCTAGGGAAAATATCGGAGAGAGAAACTAGCAGAGTCTAGGGAAATTACTGGAGAGAGAGACTAGCAAACAGCCTAGGGAAAAGCCGGACGAAAAGGGTGCCGGAAGAAGCTATTGAAAGCCTAGGCATAGACTCGGATACGGACTACGGTGGGAAGCTGGGAGAAATCTCTAAGGTCGAAAGCGAAAGTGAAAGCTAGAACAAACAGACTCGGATGCAGACTGTGGGGAGAGGCCAGGAGAAATGAGGGAGGAGTATTGTTGGAGGAAAGCTTGGGGAAACATACCGGGTAGAGAAAAATGTTAGGGAAATTGAAGCCGCGGGGGGCAGGCCAAGGCAGACACGAAAGCCACTTTGGGGTTCTCAAGTTAGCCCGGGAATAGGGGGTGAAAAGTTGAAACCAGAAGCTGAAACGTAAGCCAGATTGGGATCCGCCTGATTAGCCCGGGAAGCAAAGGACGGGAAGCCAAATCATGGGGCGGAGACGTATGCTGGGTTGAATTCGTCAGGCTAGCCCGGGGAACTTAGATTGAATGCTAGTGGCGGACACGTAAGCTACGCTGTGTTACTCGCGGAAGCCGCCGCGTGCAGAGAGAGCACGGGGCGTGAATAGATAGGGAACAGGGCTGGCGCGAGGCCGTGGTGCAGACGCGAAGGGCGTGGAGACCGCGGAGCGCGCGAAGCCAAGCCGCGCAAAGCCGGGAAGCTGCGCAGATGAGAGAGGCACGGGCTGAAGCGGCTCAGAGCCGGAAAGCTGCCGAGAAGCAGCCTCGGGGCAGGCGCAGCCAGGAAGCCGCGGGGATAAGAGAAACAGAAGTTTAGAAGTAAAGTGAGAGAAATAGGAATGCTGGAAGATAGAAGTAAAATGGGAGAAATAGGAATGCCCGGAGATAGAGTAATAGAGAAAAATAAGGCCTCCCCTCAACATGGCAGTGAGAAAGCTTGGATTCGGTCTGCCCGATTAAGTGAGGCGATGAGCACCTGCGGGCAGCTAGCAGCTTATGCGCCGCAGGTCACCGAAGACAGGCACGAATTAACATCAGTAAGGCCTCCCCACAATACAAAAACCTCCTCACAACATGGCGAAGAGAGGACCCGGATTCGGTTTGCCTGATTGATAGGACTTGTAAGAGCCTGTGGCAACTCTAGCAAGTAGAGCAGAGTGTGTGCCGCGGGACACCGAAGACAGGCGCGTATCAACGCCAAAAAATAAAAAGAAAGGGGGATCTGTGGGGAGCAGCCCGGACTGGACTAAGTTACTGGAATTAAGACTTATTCTATGCATCTGCTCTCCCACAATATGGCGCTGGGAGAGAAGTAAACAGCTTCCGCACAGCTGCCTCCAGTTCAACCAATAAACTGTAGGACTTGCTCCTGATTGGAGAGCAGCGTACTCGGCGTGTGGGCAGCCGAGTTAGGATTGGTGGAGGAGGACTATAAAGGAGGAGAGAGACGGCATGCACCGGGAACATCTATGGGGAACATCTAGCTGAAGGAACACCCGTGCAGCCCCCGAGAAAGCCGGCCGGCGGTGTGCCGCTCCCCTGTGGAAGTGGGGAATGTGGCCGGGGGAACTGCCCTTCCACGGAGGTGGAAGGGATAGTAGCCAACCCGGGAAGAACCAGCAGCAAACCCGGGGAGGGCCGAGCAGATGAGAGAACAGCGCAGGGTCCTGTGTTGCTCCTCCACGAAGAGGGGGAGCGACATAATGGTGCCGTGACTCGGATTAGGAAACCTAGGACGGATAGGAAACTTAGGAGGGAAGAAACGGGAAGAACTGGGAAAATATCGGAGAGAGAAACTAGCAAACAGCCTAGGGAAAATATCGGAGAGAGAAACTAGCAGAGTCTAGGGAAATTACTGGAGAGAGAGACTAGCAAACAGCCTAGGGAAAAGCCGGACGAAAAGGGTGCCGGAAGAAGCTATTGAAAGCCTAGGCATAGACTCGGATACGGACTACGGTGGGAAGCTGGGAGAAATCTCTAAGGTCGAAAGCGAAAGTGAAAGCTAGAACAAACAGACTCGGATGCAGACTGTGGGGAGAGGCCAGGAGAAATGAGGGAGGAGTATTGTTGGAGGAAAGCTTGGGGAAACATACCGGGTAGAGAAAAATGTTAGGGAAATTGAAGCCGCGGGGGGCAGGCCAAGGCAGACACGAAAGCCACTTTGGGGTTCTCAAGTTAGCCCGGGAATAGGGGGTGAAAAGTTGAAACCAGAAGCTGAAACGTAAGCCAGATTGGGATCCGCCTGATTAGCCCGGGAAGCAAAGGACGGGAAGCCAAATCATGGGGCGGAGACGTATGCTGGGTTGAATTCGTCAGGCTAGCCCGGGGAACTTAGATTGAATGCTAGTGGCGGACACGTAAGCTACGCTGTGTTACTCGCGGAAGCCGCCGCGTGCAGAGAGAGCACGGGGCGTGAATAGATAGGGAACAGGGCTGGCGCGAGGCCGTGGTGCAGACGCGAAGGGCGTGGAGACCGCGGAGCGCGCGAAGCCAAGCCGCGCAAAGCCGGGAAGCTGCGCAGATGAGAGAGGCACGGGCTGAAGCGGCTCAGAGCCGGAAAGCTGCCGAGAAGCAGCCTCGGGGCAGGCGCAGCCAGGAAGCCGCGGGGATAAGAGAAACAGAAGTTTAGAAGTAAAGTGAGAGAAATAGGAATGCTGGAAGATAGAAGTAAAATGGGAGAAATAGGAAT